>NC_134403.1:18322079-18592877 GCF_038048845.1 Mixophyes fleayi
TTAGCGGAAAAGTGTATCCAGGGATACGACCGTTAATTAAAATGAAGGATAGTAGTGGATATAGGGTGAACATAGGACTGTAATATTGGGTCTGGGGGGATTTTCACAGTCGAAACAGATTGGTGGTTGCTTACTCTGGATCAATTTCAAATATAAGTGCAGGATCGCAGGAGATCCAAAATAGGTTGAACTTGATGGACTGGTGTCTTTTTTCAACCTCATCAACTCTGTTACTATGAGATAACTGTCCACACAATGCAGACGGACACGTTTTAGTGGTGTCCTTAGTTGGGCCGTAGAACGTCCGGCTGCATTCACGATGAGTATCTCAGACTGCACGTGGTGATTGGGGTCTTTAGTGGACACATTTTTCCTTCTTGTCCAATCATATTTGATCTAAACGGAACATTGCCTCCCCTCCCCCCAAACCAATGTTTTCTTGGCCCTCTGCTACAAAACACTGGTGGCAAAGTGTTGTAAACACATGGATTTATATATGAGACATAGGGGCCCTCTAGTGGTGGGGTGTTGTCATCACAGTCGGTCTAACAGAGAAGTCTAGCTTTACAGGCTCGTTCACACATATCTACTGCTTTTCAGCCACAAACGCCCCCCTGATACCTCATTAAAAATAATAATGATAGTTTATCATGTGCCCAGTCCCACCAAATATTAACGGTGCATTTGAAGGTTTAATACGTGGAACAGCACTAACCGATGTAGATTGTATTGGTGAACGTACAAGACGTCAAAAGCACGTGGAAAATGATTCAAGACTTTTTCACACTTTTTACCCGTTTTCCCAGCGTATGTGATCGAGCCAGGTTCACTGATCACAGAAACGTGTTCTATGTACAGTGTGTAATACAGTGCATTAGATCACGTGCAGATTCTGTGGGTGGGGGGCTCTTTTTAAAGACTATGGTGTCTGCAAGGTGACACAGCAGTGTGGAGGGGGCGGAATATAGGGGTTATATTTACGAAACAGAACATTTGTTTTTGTCTAGTTTGCAAATTTAACCCTTAAATTTTTTCTCATGGGTGGAGTTTTCATTTTAATACTTTAGAGTTTAAAATCAACAAAGTACATATGACGACTAACTCTAAGTAATGAAAATGAATCTATTGCTAATAAATACTGACAACAAAGATCTCACTCTTCCTTAATAGACCTTATATGTCTGATTCAGAGTAAGATGTATGCCCGTTTGTGTAGCATAACACTGCGCATGCTCAAAAAGTGACTGCGCAACCGCGGCTTCTCAGACCTGCGACGTTTCAGCGCTTACGCCCTCGCACACCTGAAGAGACGTGACTGGGGAGGGAAAGTTGTGTTGTAATATAGGCAATGTACAGTCAGGACGTGTTCGAGCAATGGCGTACAGATTCAGGCTGGCGCGTAGTCGCAGATATGGCTGTAAGAGCAGTTTTATTTGTGGGTCGTTGAGGACAGGTGTAAGTAGCGGATGAAGATGATGAACATTTGTACTAGTGAACTGCTTAGAGGTTTGTGAATGATTCACAGACTATTGGGACTTTAGTAGATTAGGATTTGCTGAGCGTGTTGTAGCAAAGATAAAAAAATATATATTATTTTTAACGTGTGTTGGGAAGTTGTCCCTACTATATTAACTAGGGGCCTGATTCATTAAGGATCTTAATATCAGTCAGTATTTAACTTATGTGCAAAACAGAATACTAATTTGCACCCCTTGCATTGTAACATGGTTTTTGTCCAGGAGACTGAAATAAGAAGTTTCTCAAGTTAAGATCCTTAATGAATCAGGCCCTGGGTTATTAACTAGGTTATTCAAGTTTAAATTATGCTTCATAGCAATTGCATTCATAACCTATAAAATAAAAGGTTTTTGTACATGTTCGGGTGTTGGATGTAAGTGTCTGAGGGGCAGGGCCTGATTAAGGGTCACAGCCGCCCCAGGCTACTACACTAGTTCCCCCCCCCCCCAATGTGTGTGTAAATAAAATTTTTGTATATATAGATATATATCTGTAAATAAAATTGTAAAACATTAATACATAAAACACACTTCATTATGCACTTCCTCTCTTACCTGATCTTGCAGTGTAGACTACCTGGTGTTCTCTTTAGCATGTTCTTGGAGTGTTGTCCGTTGGCTTCTGGAAACTTGGGAGTCCTGTATTTAAAAAAAAATTGCATAAAATATTGCAAAAATTGTATTATAGTGCAAAATTTTAACAGACCCTGAATGATACAAAACAACCCCCTAGTACAGACAGACAATAAAATATATGAAAATTATTTACACTCCTATAGTAACATCTACCAGCCCTGTCTATCTAGTATTTAGTATTCTAGTGACCGCTGAAACCACAGTCAGCATCAACATCACCGCCACACAATACAGAGATCCTGCCCTCTACAAGCTATTTCATCACCCTCCCCACCAATTCATCCCCCCTGTCATTATTATCAACCCGCACCAGACAGTTTATGACCCCACCCTATCCAATTCACTAACCCCCCCCCCCCCCCGTAGCTAGTTCATTACCTCCCCATTGCTTTTTCATTAATCTCCCCTATCCAATTCATTAACCCCCCCTCTAGCCAGTTCATTACCTCCCCATTTTCACTTCATTAATCACCTCCCTCTAGCAATTTCATTAACACCCCCCATCCAATTGATATGCCCCTCTATCCAATTCATAAGCCCCCCCCCCCCCTCTAGCCAGTTCATTAATCCCCATTTTCACTTCATTAATCCCCCCCTCTAGCCAGTTCATTAACTCCCCCATCCAATTCATATGCCCCCTGTATCCAATTCATAAGCCCCCCCCCTCTAGCCAGTTCATTAATCCCCATTTTCACTTCATTAATCCCCCCCTCTAGCCATTTCATTAACTCCCCCATCCAATTCATAAGCCCCCCTCTAGCCAGTTCATTACCTCCCCCATTTTCACTCCATTAATCCCCCCTATCCAATCCATACTAGCAGATCATTAATCCCCCCATATCCAATTTATAAGATCCCCCCCCAGTCATCCCCCCCCCCCCCTCCACATCCGATGTGTCACCCCACTGACATTTAACAAGCACTTACCTTGCTGTCTTCTGTTCTCCTCTGACCAGACGCCGGCGCTTCTGTCATCTTCACACGCAGCTAACAGCATCCGACGCTGTTAGCTGCAGGCGCGCTCTGTGGGATTAGTGTGGTCACGTGAGATGTGAGATCTCACGTGACCACACTAAGCAATACACTGATAGGGCAGCTAACAGTGTTGGATGCTGTTAGCTGCGTGATTGGGCACAGGAACATGCGGGACCGCCCCCTTGAGGCCAGGGGCGGCCCCATTAGAGGCACTTGAAGAAAAAAAAAACAAAAAAAACAAACCAACAGCTTGTCAGTGTTCCGCGCTGCGCCCCTTCAGGACTCAGCGTTCCAGGCTGCAGCCTGATCAGCCTAGTGGTTGATCAGGCCCTGCTGAGGGGCGTCTGTTGTCCAACGCACGCATCCGCTCCTCATTCAGACCCGGACACAGCTACATACGGCGTTACATACACATACAACTCTCTCATTCACAAGTTACACTCATGCTTGTATTCCGCTCTAAGGCAGGCCCTGTGTATTTAGTCCATATGAGGCCTAATAAAGGCATTTCTGCCAGGAAAAATAATGATCATTTGGGTGTAACGTTGTCTCTGGCGTTTGTAAGCAAAATATTTACTATTCCGTCCCTACAGCTGACATTGATTTATTTTATATTGTCTTTTTTTATAATTCTGTTGTCCTGTGTTTGTTTCTAGCTCTTTTGGGATGATTTTATTTGTTTTACTTTATCCTATTACAGACAAAACATAAAATTGGAACTATCTAAGTCGTTTTATTTTGTTAATCTCAGGTGTGGAATCACAACGTGGTGAAAGATGAATTCATGGGTCAGGTGGTCCTCGCAGGCGACCCGAATAACCAGCAGACCCAGCACAGCCTCCCGCTCCAAGACAAGAGCAACAAGAGCAGCCCTCAGGTTTCCGGCTCCATTCAGCTGGTTCTATTCACCAGCAACAGCCTCGTCGGAATCTAACCCTTCCCGGGACCTCGCGGTGCCGTAATTACCGGTCGGCGATCCACTCAGGTGCCTTTGGAAGACAAAGGAGTCTTCTGGACATCCTGGAAACATTCCAAACTTTTGCCTGTGGCCTATGTATTTCAGAGAAAAAACTTATAATATTGTGTACCTATAGCGATGTTAGTATGCAGTCACGTGCATGCAGCTTGTCATACTGTGTTTTTAAAGCCAAAAATAAGAATTACAGGGAAATTGTATCAGTAGTAGTATTCATCATTTCCCCAGTCACGTGCACATTGCTTCCATTTCCTTTAACGATATTTAGAAACCTATATTGTAGACTGAACAGTCTACAGATTCCTTATTTCCATTAAAATGCAAAAAATTTAGATACCGTGCCCATGGGATGATCCTCTAAGCCTCCTGTGAGACTGCATAGAGAGTTTATTTTCTGAATTAAGTTGTTGTAGGATCAGCTGAAGATTGGTCAGTCTGTCTGCGGTGTGACCACATGCATGAATCATAGCTAGTCACTCTCGCGTCATGTGTATATTTGTAATTGCATGCCAAAGCCTTGTGTGACTGCCCACAGCACATATGAAAGGTGTACATAACAATTTGATTGTGTAAAAGTGTCAACATATATGAATATTGTTGTTTGTGTGCGGGATTGCAAGAGATCAGATCCGCTGACCACATTATTTGACTTATTTTGATCGGTTAGTATAGATTTTTTTGTATCTGCCAAGAGATCAGATTGTCTCTCACAAAATTGGTCAGATCAGATTGGTTGTCTTTAGACACATACACACCAATGCGGTTTGCTCATCTTAATTGCTGTGTGCGCTCAATATTAAGGTCCCCTTACAGACAGACCCAACCCATCAAATCAATAAGAGAATGCAGATATTTGTTTCCTATCTATTTGGCTTCAGACAGATCCAGCGGTTTGGCACTTTGTCCAAATGGCGGGGTCCTATGGGGGAGAACTACTAGTGTGAGGAGACGATGGCCATTGTCCGATCGCATGTTCCATATATTGATTAGGATCAGTAGTTGCTTAGTGATTACTGAGCCTACAATTAGTTTCTAATTAGGGCTGAACGGTTTAATTGTCCACCAAAATCGCTGTGTGCGCTGACATTTTTAGTCGCATGTGGGGGAAGATTTGTGACGTATCTAATCTGCCTTTTTTTATTTAAAAATCAAAGAAGAGCAAATTGTATGTGGGGATATATTAAGCCTTTGGATGTCTTTTATTATTAACATATGTTAAACTGATAAAAGAATGTCTATTTGAATGTTACAATGTATGTTTCCCCAAAAGTATAACCTCTGTATTATAGCTAAATAAAAAAGACTGGATGGGCTTAGAAATGGCTGTCAGGGGATGAACTGTACCAAAAGTCTCCTTCATGTTAGAGGGGTGTCAGGTCCCCCATAATTTTCTATATAGAGCAGGGATGGGGATGGATAGTGTCTATATTCTGCATTGTGGAAAGACTAGTAAAGAGGAGGTGTGGCTAATGGATGGGGTGGAGCTTAGAGCACAGTGTAGTGTTGCTACAGGAGGGCGGCAAGGCAGATACAGGATATTTGGATATAACGTTGTCCGACGAATTAAATACGGCCCAAGAATCTTCAGAACTGATTTACTTAGAAGTCGCTTTTTATCACAATAGTTAAAAGATGCTTATGGGTCAGTGTACATTGCAAAAAAGCAAGCAAAATAAAAAGTGCTTCATTGTGACAAACTAAAGAATGTACATGCTTGACATTCTGGGACATATATAAAACCTATAGTGATTAGGACAAAAAGCTGAAATCAAGTCTGGCAGGCAGGCAGACAACTGACAGAAAAGTCTGTAAATCTTTCAGTGTGTGTCTGAAAGAGAATGAAGCGATCTTGGCAAAGTTCACAAGGATTAACTGCTTGTACACAGGGTTCTAAATGCCAAATAACTTTTCAATGTTTTTTCTTTTTTTGTCATCGGGTGATGTTTATGGAATTGTACCAAAGGAAACTGTGCCGAAAACGTGGTGATTGCTGATGCAGCCAATCCATTCTCACTGTCATTTTCCTAGTACAGTTTTGAAAGCAAACGCATGCATCGCCGCCGTTTCTGCACATACCTCATAAACACCCCTTGTTACGTCTTAAGATTCTGCTCATCCGTGAAAATATCAGTTGCCAATTTGATAACTTGATTTTAATTGTTTTTTGATGTTCGCATTCTATGTATGTTTTTATCTTGATTTGGGTTGGTGGGAGTTTATATTGTGTTGACAATTTTGTTACCTTTTCTATTTTTACTACTTTTTGTTTTGTATGTTTGCAAATTTAGCACTTTATAATCATTAAAATGTCTTAAGGAGAAACCTTTATATTAAATGTATCTCTCCTACATTGTGTCCTTTTCTGAATGTTCTGTTGGCTGTGACGCAAAATTACTCATTACGCATATTGGTCCAGTCCAAATGATTTGTTATTTAAGTGTGTGATACTTCTCCAGTTCTCCTACAATCACTGACGGGGACCTGACTTCAAGTACAAGATGAATGATGGATTACTCCTCTATAACCAGCTATCCGTTCACAGAAATTTCCTTTCCTTGACTCCAAACCATCCGTTCCTAATTCTACCATCTCACATGGCTGAGAAACAGAAACTCGGAATGTTTCAGTAAAAAAATAAAAATAAATTGTGTCTCTGACTATAAATGGTTTTAACAGGTAGACTCGCACATGAAAGGAATATTTTCTGTAATGCATATCTGTGAATCTCTGTAGTTGTGTACAATCAAAAGTTTAGAGACCAGTTTAATAGCAAATATATAGAAATTAAGTATTGAACCAAATAATCAACATTTTATAGTGATGTTTCATTTATACTTGTATGTAATTTTAGCTTTGTTCCTTAAAGGTAAGATTCTAATTCTGTGATGTTCGAGTGGAAACTTATTTCTATATAAGTAGTTCTGGTTATTCCTGAATAAATAATGATTCACGCCAAGTTGTAAAGTCCCCCCCCAATTAGTATACACACAGCCTTCTTCTAGTTATCTGAGCTGGAGACCAGGTTTATAAGTTCACTTGCTACCTGTTATCAAATATTGTCATTTTCCTGGAGGCTAACTGTTTTGGGATATAGACCCTTGTTTCTACATCTTCCCAAGACAGCTAGCCTATTACAGTAAAGAATTCTGCTTATTTTTCTCTGAGAAGCAAGAAAAAATGAGAGGGGGCTTCAACCTCAACATCGCCTTGATATGATTATGTGGACCGTTTCAGCGGCGCACCGTGCTGAAGTGAATCCCCCCATAGAGTGCAATCACCCTCCCTTTGTGTTTTTCATTCTCAATCTCATTAATTTGGTACAAGGCGTGTTAAGATGGCAGCTGCTACATTAAAACTTTAAACAAAGGATTTACTTGTTGCACATTGTGAGGAGTGAGGGTTTCCAAGCATTGGTTAAAGATGAAGATCAACTGTACTATCTCTCCTGCATGACGATTGTAGCCAAGATGGAGAGCACAGCCCCGCTTCAAGAATGGTTTGGCCGTGTAAATTGTACAAGGGTGCTGGACTGTTGCTTTCTGAGGACTGAAAAGTCCAACTACGGACACATATTTACAAACCGCTTCAAAATATCAGGGGCCCATGGACATAGCAACAAAAATTGATCGGTTATAACTGTACCTGATAGCAGTTTCAGCAGAAAGCGAGGCTGCAGAGCGTGCAGCAATGAGAGAGGCTGCAGAACGCTGCGCAGAGTGACAGGCAAAGCTGCCGGCAGAAAGAGAAGCCGCTGAGGCTGTAGAAAGGTACCAGCTGGATGGAGTCTGCCATGCGCTCTCCAGCCTTTCAGCAGCCAGAGAAGCCCGTGTTATCTGATCCCGTATAGAGCACTTCGCTGTTTTGATAAAAGATGGGGATCTGGATACTTTTTTTGCAGGGGTTTGGAGGAGCACCCCTGTGCCCCTCTGCAAATTCAGCTGCTGCTTTTGCTAGAACGGTAGGGGCAATGCCAGATTTGAGAGACACCTGCCAGTGCTTTGTTTGCACCCAGGTGGGGCTCATCAGTAGCACCTGTTAGAAAAAGTATCTCCAGAATGGAGGTATTGACTTCTTTTTCCCTAGCGGTCCTGTGTTGCTGTACCCAGAGAGTGACCAAAGGACAGCTGCTAGCAGTCACTGTAGGTGACAAGGTAACTTAATCTTATGCTTGTGCATCCAGAAATGGTGGTGTCAGAGGATGTCATTCTTGGTAAGACTTTATACCATGGTGGGAAGCATTCACCCAGCACTTTCCATGGCTCAGGTCTACCTAGATTGGGATTCCGGGAGGGGATCGCGAAACGTAGGGGTATCTGACAATATGATTACAAATGTTCTTGTGGGAATGAATTTAGGTATATTGCTGTCTCAATATGTTTCTGATAGTGTTATTAATTATGGGGTTTCAAAATCTAACCATATTTTTACATAGATGGCAGGTTAGGGATCCGCTCAGCCATCCTACCTGGGAGGTAACTAGGAGCGGGCTGTGTGTGTGCTAATATGGGGGAACTTCAGACCTCTGTTTGAATAATAGTCTATTCAGGAATAGCTGTAAATTCATCTATTGACCATAAGTTTCCTCTTGAACATCGCAGAATTATAATTTTAACTTGCAGGAACAGAGCATAAATTTACCTACGTGTAGAAATGAATCAACACTATAAAATATTGATTATTTGTGCCAATACATAATTTCTATATATTTACTATTGATCATTAAACATATTTGACATACCTCTTTGCCGTGATTATACATACCTACAGAGACTGCTTTGATTTGGATATTTCTTATTTGAAATGTGCTCTGAATTCAGTTTGAACAGTCATAAATTTTGATCTAACATGTGAGCTGATAACTGTACTGAAGAGATGCGGAGTCTATTAGCTACATCCCAGTTTGTCAATCAGTGACAGATTTCATATTTTAGAATGATCTGTCATAAGCCCTAACTATGACCATAACAAAATACAAACCTGATCTATTGATATTTAAATAACAGACCATATTGGTGTGCATATTGTACAGTTGACCACAAGATGGAGCTAGGAGAGCACTGGCATTTTACCCAAAAGTATTGCTTTTGAAATATAAGAAAAATATAATTGAAATGAAAGTATGTGTTTCCTATTTACTTCCATTAAAAAATAATTTAGAATCTTAAATAGTTGTTTTTTAATAGTGATGCCTTATTTATTTTGTTATATTTATCCAATGGTGAAATCACCTTATTTTTGGAATACTATTCTTTATGAGACATTCTCCCAGGTAGTTGCCATCGCTAGCACTGTAATGCTGTCCGGTATGTTCTGTCGTACTAAACTGGCTTCATTCACAAGAGTAAAGTTATTGAAATTCGTCAGATTGCAGCATGCAATGAAATAACATTTGTAATGGATGGAGGTTTGGTTGAGGTGTGGGCGTCTGTTCTGTCACAGTAATTTCCGTGTGTCAAAGCATTAGAACATCTGCAGGACTAGTTCAACCTGTAGCCAATCAGTACATAGGACAGGTCACAAGACTCGACCAATTGAAGCATTAGAACATTTGTAGGACTAGTTCAACTTGTAGCCAATCAGAACAGTAAGCTGGCTACACTAGCGCACCGTACAATGTGTGGCTGTATTACACAAAGGTTACTTGACTTAAATATAAAATGGACAACAGGAAACTAGCTACAGGGCAGGAATGCAATTGGCCCCATAGCTAGGCTAGCTTTTACAGATCAGGACTGACACAGATTGCCTGGACTTCTTGTGCTGTAATTGGTGCAAAATGATTTTCTGTTTTTTAGAAATCTTTCTATAAATTAAATGATGATAAAAATGTATGGATGTCCTGCCTGCTTCACATATTCTGATTATTAAGGACGATCTGCCTGTATCTAACTGTAGTGCATGTTGCTTGCCCTTAGTAAGCAGTACAGTGTGAAGCAGGACATACATCCCAATTATCGTGTCAGTTGGGACAAAGTCCTGACTGAGCGGGATAGTAACACAAAATCAGGACTGTCCCAACAGAATCAGGATAGTTAGCAGACAGTGCTGCTCTCTCCTACCTGTTTTACTGTTCACTATCTGCGGCTGCTGCTCTCTTACGTTCAGTTGCTGCTTGTCTGGATCCTGGAATGTTGAATCCCTGTTTGGTGAAAAGGGTGATACATAAAATATAGGAAGTCTAGCAGTGAGTGAGCCCATTTAGGCCTCCCTTCCTGAAACCAGTCCAACATGAAATTAACAGTATTCATATTCAATAAATAGACCCTATTTCCTCCATACCAGCTCTGACATTAAATTAATAGCATTCAAAATTGATAGACCTAATTCCCCCTACAGTGCCCTGACATTAAATTAATGGTATCCACATGCAATAAATGCACCTACCCTCCCCACCCACCCCAAAAAAACAGCTGCAATATTCTATAATTAGTTTCCACATTTAATAATTAAACCTACCGCCCCACACACACGCTCAAATTGCCCCAATATTATATAATTGGTATTGATTATTAATAGTGTTCCTTCTCCCTAGAATCAGTAACACCTTAAATGAATAAGCCCCAAACCACCCTAGTATTCATTAAATAATGTCATCACACCATCTTAATTCATAGTTATTACTATGACCCACTATTAAATTAGATAGTCCTCACTATGAAATAAATTGTCGTCCCCACCAATAAATTAATAATTGCCACCCACTATTAAATGGTTGCTACCAACCTTCACCATTATTACAATAAGTACTCGCCTTATTCCATTTGGATCTGTACACTCCATACCAGTGTTATGTTGGCTAACCTTTGACACTCCAGGTGTTGTGAAACTACAAGTCCCAGCATGCTCAGCCAATATATAGCAGCTTATAGCTGGAAGGGTATGCTGGGACTTGTAGTTTCACAACACCTGGAGTGTCACAGGTTAGCAAACACCACCCCAGAGGCTTCTGTCTTCTACCTCCTGTACAATGACATGCTGCCCGCCCAGGGCGGAACGTAAGGGGACCAGCCTGGGAGAGTCCTGGCTGGAGGGGGACTTCCGGGCAGCTGGTAAACCCCCGTAATTGTGCGCCTGGTATTGTAGACGTGGGTATATTCCGAGGCTGCAATTGTTGGCCTCTGACATCTGGTTCTTTACCTTAAAGGAACAACAATGGTAAAATGTCTTGTATAATAATGATTCATATTTCCATGCGGTGTGAGCTGCCTTTGTGCTCTATGTCTCAGTATAATGAAATATTCATGGACAGCAATTAAACTGTGTCACTTGGTGGTCATGGAAAATAGTAGAAAGTTGGTTGGACCTTTCCGAGCAATGAGTTATGAAATTAACATTTCCCAGACAAGAAAGCTGCAACTATTTTCATTGCACTGAAATCTACTATATTGATTACTGAACGGGTTGGTCTATAATATGTAATAACATGTTTAAGATCTGCCCAACGAAAGGATTTCTGTGATGATAATGACAATGTAGAGTCTTTATGGGTATAGAAAAAGGAAACCAGTATTAATTGTGACCATGAAACCACGGGTTCTGGGAAAGGATTTTTATTTATTTTAAATGACTACTTCCCGAAAGTGATAGGAGAACTAATTAGAGGGGAATCTTTGTAGGGCTCCGTAATATCATCATCAGTTATTTATATAGCGCCACAAATTCCGCGGCGCTGTACAGAGAACTCACTCACATCAGTCCCTGACCCATTGGAGTTTACAGTCTAAATTCGCTAACATACGCACAGACAGACTAGGGTCAATTTTGATAGCAGCCAATTAACCTATCAGTATGTTTTTGGGGTGTGGGAGGAAAACGGAGCACCCGGAGAAAACCCACACAAACACAGGGAGAATATACAAACTCCTGACAGATAAGGCCATTGCCAGGAATCAAACTCATGACCCCAGTGCTGTGAGAAGTGCTAACCATTAAGCCACCGTGCTGACATTGAGGGAATAATGATCACAACATTGTGACTTTTGACTGGAGTTTCAATAACATATTGTATAAGTAAACTACAAAAACTATTCATTTTCAAAGGGCAAAGTTTAATCTGCTCAGAGAAGCATTGAAGCTTGTAAACCAGGAGGGTGGACTTTTAAATACAAGCACAGAGAACAAGGGTGAAATTTCTAAATACTGTTGCAGGTACATATAGTCTGGCAACAAATGATCTTTTATGGAAGTACAAGGAATGTAGCAAAATATGTAAAAAGGAAGTCAGTTCAGCAAAAGTGTAAGATAAACAGCGGATGACTAAAGACAGCACATCGAATACTTAACTGCCTCTCCAGCAAATTAACAGGAAGAAAAACAGAACTAATATTATTGCTCCACTAAATGGAAATACAATAACTGTAAAAGAGAAAGAGGAAGCTGATTTTTTTTTCTTTAAATATATTTTTCACCTCTATTCACAAGTGATGAAAAGTAACAGGATTACAGTAGTACTTGTCTCAATGTTACTTGCCTAACACAAGAGGAGGTGCAGTTATGCATTAAAAAAAAGATTACGACAGATAAAGCACTTGGTCCGGATGGCACCCACCCCAGTGTGCTAAAGGAACTAAGTTCAGTACTTTGATAGACCACTACTTTTCACATTTATACACTCCCTCATAACCAGGGCAGTGTCACAAGTTTGGTGGAAAGCAGGGGTAGTAACAATCTTTAAAAAGGGAATAGAAATCTAAACTAGGAAATTATAGATCTGTGAGCCTGACTTTAGATATGGATAAATTATTTAAATGGATTATGAGAGGTGACTGTACTAGGACTTGGGGTGGTGTCTATCAGCAGCTATAGAATTAGTTGAAGCACAAATGACAAAGGTTAGCAAATCAAAGTTTCATTGTTTATCGATGACACTAAACCAGTGACCGGCAATAGGTGGCACTTTGAGACTTCACCTGCGCCCCCCTAGCCGTCTTCCCCAATATTATTGGAGGGCCACAGAATAGAGTTGCCCATCACTGCATTAAACTATGCAAGGTTAACAACACAGAGCAAGATACTAGCTAGCTCCAGAGAGATTGGCCAAACAGGCTCATGAAATGTAAATATTTATTATTATTTATCATCTTTTACTTATAAAGCGCCACAATAGGTCTGCAGCGGCGTACAGAGAGCAAAGGATGAGACAGTACCCGGCATACAGGGCAAAAACAAAGCAAAGTGCAATTAAATTATCGACCTAGCTGAGGAGAGAGATATGAGTGAAGACCAGAATACTTTAGAGACTAGAGAGGGGAAGGATGAGGGGTGAGGTGCACACCAAGGCTGAACCTCTGCCCAGGTGTGTGGGTGTAGCAAATAGGATCAGAGGTGGAGAGGCAAAGGCAGGAGACATGAGGAGACCCAAGGACAGGGGCTTAGTGCTGAGGCATGAGAATGAGGCTGGGGTGCCGAAGGCAGAGGTGACATGAGGAGGAAGAAACAAGGATAAGAGGGCCCTGTTCCTGGGAGCTCACAATCTAAAGGGAAGGGGCAGACTAAACAGGAAACACAAAGAGGGTAGACAGGGTGAGTGGACTATGAATAACAAAGAAGGATCATGAAGAGGCGGGTTGACGATGGGAATCAGAAAGTAAGGCAGAAGAAGAGAAGGCTTTCTGAACAGGTGGGTTTTTAAGGGATCGTTTGAAAATTTACAGGCTAGGGGAAAGCCCGATAGAATAAGTCAGATCATTCCAGAGTAGGGGGGCAGTATGGGAGAAATCTTGAATGCGGAAGTGAGACGTGGTAACCAGATGAGAGGTGAGGGGGCGGTTGTTGACTGACCGTAGAGGGTGAGAGGGAGTATGAATGGAGGTGAGGTTGGACACATAAGAAGCAGTGGAGTTAGAGAGTGCTTTGTAGGTGAGGGAGAGGAGTTTGAAGAGGATTCTATGGTGGAGGGGGAGCCAGTGAATTGTTTGACAGAGAGAGGAGGATTAGTCACACAGCAGTGTTAAGTATGGACTGGAGAAGAGTGAGACGGGAGCGGATGAGGCCAGTAAGGAATTTGCAGTAGTCAAGGCGGGAAATGATAAGAAAATAGATGAGAGTTTTGGTGGCATCAAAAGAGAGGAAGGGATGAATGTGAGCTATGGTGTGCACAGGGCCGGTGCTAGGGTCCTTGACGCCCTAGGCACACTTTCACAACCGCGCCCCCCCCCCAAGGCACACTTTAACAATCCGCGCCCCCCCCCTCCCCACGTCTTTCCTTACCTTTACTTGCCGCCATAAAGCTGCTCCTCTCTGCTCCTTCTCCTCCCTTCCACTCACTGACACCGTCGGGCCGTGATGATGATGTCACGCCCGACAGTCAGTGAGTGGAGGGGAGGAGACGGAGCAGAGAGGCGGCGGTGGTGATCCATAGCCCCTTCCCCCCTCCCCGTGGATTTATCGGAAGTTGTGCGGCGGCCGTGGAAGGTATGGTCAGCGGTCGCAGCACAGTTTAAAAGTAATTTTTATTTTGTGGCGCCCTCCAGAACCTGGGTGCGTAGATGAAAGCAGTAGGATTGGGCGAGGGATTGGATATGAAGGGTGAAGGAGAGGGGGGAGTCAAGGGTGACACCCAGGCAGTGGACTTGAGTAAAAGAGGAGATGTTGGTATTACCAATAGTCATGAAGGTAATGAGAGGGGAGAAAACTCTTGAGGGAGGGAAGACTATTAGTTTAGATTTGGCCATGTTAAGTTTAAGGAAACAATGGGACATCCAAGCTGATGGCAGAGAGGCAGCAGAACACAAAGGAAGGAAGGGGAGAGGTCAGGAGATGAGATGTAGATTTTGGTGTTATTGGCATAGAGGTGGTACTGGAGGCTGAAGGAACTGATAAGTTCATCCAATGAAGACATGTACAGAGAAAGGAGGAGAGGGTCAAGGACAGAGCCCTGAGGGACTCCCACACTAAGAGGGGAAGGTGGGGATGAGGAGCCTGAGGTAGAAACAGAGAAGGAGAGGTCAGAGAGATAGCAGGTGAACCAGCAGAGGACAGTGTCCGAAAGGCCAATGGTGTGAAGGGTGTGCAGCAGGACAGGGTGTTCAACTGTATCGTAAGCTGCAGATAGGTCCAAGAGGATAAGTAGGGAGTAGCGGCCTTTGGATTTGACAGATAGAAGATTGTTAGTTACTTTGGTCAGGACAGTTTCTGTGTAATGGAGGGAGTAGAACCCTGATTGGAGAGGTTCGAGAAGGGAGTTGTCGTAGAGGTAGCTAGTCAGACAGTTGTGGACAAGCCGTTCGAGCAGTTTAGAAGCAAAGGGGAGGAGAGAGATGGGGTTGTAGCTGGACGGGGTGGTGTAGGTTTTAGTAAGATTGGTGAACATTTAGCAGTTTGGAAGGATGAACGATACCAGTGGAGAGGGATAAGTTGATTCTGTGGGCAAGGTGGGAGCAGACAGTAGGAGAGAGTCATCTAAGTGTTAAGAGTCCAACTTATTATTAAAGGGAATTATAATTAACCAGTGCACCTCTTATACCTCCTACACATCAAATTTAATCTGAGCATTAAATCAGTTAAGGTTTAAAATAACATTACCCTTAAAGGGTTAAAGTAGCCTATTGCCTATGGACAAAGAAGGCAGCCATTTTGTGTGCCGAACGAATATTCCCCACACCCTCCAACATATCCACTTCTACCTGGTGCTAGATTGGCTGCTCCTAATTTTCCCACTTATTACCCTGTTTTTAAACATTAATTATTTCAGCTCAGATTATTATTCCCTTATTATAGGGAAATAAATGGGGGTGTAAAAAACACCTGCCACCTATGTGAGGTAGAGCAGCCATTTTGTAGACAGACCATTCATGATAATGCAGCCAATCAAATCACTAGGAATCAGTATCTCATGAACATTAGTTAATCATCTGGAATATTTATCAGTTGGTGCCTTGGTGATGCCATTGGTTGTTAGAGAATTGACAGTCTGTATTCTCAGGATAGTTGGTTCTATTCACAAAATGGCTGCCTTCTTTGTCCGTAAACAATGGGCTACTGCTTTGAGTACTCAGTGTATATCAGCCACAGGAACCCGGATTTTATTCATATTGTTTTTATATGTATTTCTTACAAACGCCGCAGGTGTCACAAACGGATTCACAACAAAAATCATAAGTTGTCTCTGTCAGAGCTGAGAGAAAAAGAAATGTGTGTTTTATTTTATTTTATTGCAAAGTGAAATCACCCCACATAACTACATACAGTTAAAAACTAACAATACCCTAACTTGGAATTTCCCTGTAAAGCTGCTGGTAAAATCTAACTATCATTCTCCCTACCCCTAGCTGAAGCCTGGGGGCTGCTGTGTGGAGCCATTTTAACTGAGTCCTTTTCAAAGCCCGGCCAAAAATTGGGGTCATGTCCTGAGGACGGGGTGAAACGACGAATCAGAAGCTGCAACAAAGAAATTACAGCTTCTGATTGGTCCTTCCGCTCACCCCCCTTCTGCCGCCATTTTTAAGTGGCCAATAAAATTGAGCCCAGAAAAACAGGTTCCATGGAAGAGCCCCATGACTGAGGGTAGGGGAATCAGCGGGTTAACAAATCATATGTGGCTGGTGGTAGTGTAGCTTTAAAGCAAACACACTGTAGTCCAATATTGGTGACAATGTATTTTTCCTAATTAACTTCAATTTGTCAAGCACACAGATAATATTAGCAGAATGTTGATCTTTTTTCAACCAAGCAGAAAAAAAATGTTTTTTTTCTTGATTAGAGCGATAATCAGGTCACAAGTTAGGCTTGCTGCAGTTCTTAATTCTAATCATGTGTTACAAAATATGACTTTGTAATTATCAGTGCACTAATGATTCTGTCTGAGTCATTAGACTTTACTAAAACCCTCTACTAATTGCTCTCACTGCCTGATCTGAAGGCTGAAGCTGTGCTCTATATAGTGGTATGCAGGGCTTTTTTTGTCATAGAACAGACTGGAACTGAGTTCCGGCACCTTTTTTCAATGGATTTTCCAAGTTTTAAAAGTAACTTTTGAACATTTGATGTTTGGACCACGTGGACTTGAATCACCCTGTCGAGCGTAGCAGGTCGGCGGCAAAATCATTAAAACGGTGCATGCGGGCTGCTTGTGTGTTGAGTCTGATGGATACGTACATCGTCCGCGCTGGTTGTATTGGCGCTGCTTGGCTTGTGGCGCTGCTCAGCTTGTGATTGGTTGTGTGGTCGCGCACTGAGTGCTTACTGCGGGCGGCGACCGTTATGATTCGTTACACAACTGACGTGCGTGTGGGGGTGTGTACAGTGATTGACTACGTGATGTGAGTTCCGGCACCTTTTTTCTTACAAAAAAAGCACTGCTGGTATCTATCTATGGCATGGTATGTGCATGGCTGCCGATTGGAAAATCAGGACAAAATAGGCTCCACCCCAATCTGCCCAAATAACGCCTAATGGATGAGACCACACCCCTTTCAAAAATTTAATTTGTGGGTACTTGTTGACAGGTACGGTTGCAAGTGTCTGTTCCTGTTTGCAGATATGTAATGGACCCCTTCATTATATATGGTAGTGTGCAACACTATTCCTGTCATGGTGAGCTCCACCCCAAGACTGCTGCTGTTAATTACTTTTATGTTAAAGTCTACCTCCAACTCGCTAGTGTAATACATTGCTCAAATTTCCGGGTGAGACGGTCCCGCCAATGGACATTTAAACAGGTTACTCTTACATGAACTTGTAGGCCCCATAGCAACTGGCTTCAAAAGTCATAGAATGGGAATAGAACCTCTAGGTTCCCCTTACGCACTCACAGATGCGCTTGCGGCGGGGAGCAGTGGAGGCACAGCTGTTGTTTTTTTGGATACTGCCTGCTAGTGAGCGCACTGGGGTCAGTATTGTGAGCAAATATGAATATATCTAGCGCAATAGAACATGTGACCAGAAGATTTACTAAAGCTTTTAAAAAGGAAAATTGAAGCTGTTGGCCATAGCAACCAATCAGACTCCAGCTATCATTTATCTAGTACATGCTAGAAAATGATAGCTAGATTCTGATTGGTTGCTATGGGCAACACCTCCACTTTTCCATTTTAGTAAGTCTCCACCCAGTGATTTCGTTCTTCTGGCTGAAATGTTGCTGGTCTGTATGGACCATATCTAAGGGAACCCACTGTGCGTGGCCAAAATAAGACTAACACTACAAAACCAATCTTATATTTATAGTACATACAATCCATCATAAACTATATAACCATAAATAAGGTCTTATGATAAAGAGGTGGCAGTAAAAAATGATCAACTTACTGTGATTATAAAGAGACAACGCTGTTTTATATCAGGCTATGAAGAGAGTTAAACAAGGTCCCATATATTCTGTACACCATTTTCTCACCAGAGGTACCTAACACTAATGTCCACCTCCCCTATAACTACTGCTAATTCCACTCCTGACACTGATTTTGACAAATAACTAAATACATTCATTAGGTATAATAAAAAGGCAAAGCAGCTTAAATCAGAGGTGACTGGATTTGCCACACTGTCTATAGTGGCTATGGATAGCAAATTTTGCCATCAGCGGTTGATTTAGCGATGATAAGGTTTCTAAGTGCCGCTGTTGCCGTGTAGTGCAAAGAAAACTCGGTACTCCAATGTTGCTTTGGTCTCTCAGCCAATAAAAACACATCTATATATGTAAAAAGGAAAGGAGGGTGCGTACGTGCGCGCCGTAGTCCGCTGACACATTTCTTTGCCCCTTCTATGGGCGCTTTCATCAGAGAAGGGGTTCCATAGAAGGGGTGGAGAAATGCGTCAGTTTTTCGTGTATACATGTTTTTTTATTGGCTGAGACACCAAAGCAACGTTGGAGTTCCGAGTTTTCTTTGCACTACACGACAACAGCTGCACTAAACCCAGGACATTCTACCCCTACCCCAACCACCCCACCCGTCCCCCCACCCTTCTACCCCGCTCCAAGAGCCAAGAAGCATACCAGGAGCGACTACTGGTCCCTGTACGGTACCACGGATGTCTGCTAAAAAGGAGACCTTTGACATACGTAGTGTGCTTAGACTCTATTCTTACAGCTTATTACTGCTGGACTCAACCCCTTCACATAGGCAAACCGAGGGGGGTTTCCTAGTGCCTGGAAACCTCCCTCCAAGCCCGGGGCACTGTATAATTGAGGTGGCCCCGGCTTCACACGGCTCTGCTCGAAAAGAGAGAGCTGCGTGCACCTAACAGTAGTGCACGCAGCATGCCCATGTATGTTATGGGGATAAGGAGAGTTGAAGAGCAGCCAAGTATTCTCTAAAATTATGGGCACGCCCCCACACATGCTGGTCACACCCACTGGCGGCGTGGAGTGGAAACCCCCCTCTGCAAATCCTGCGTTTGCTCCTGCTTCACAGGTCGTAACTATGTGGGTTGGCTCACATTGACTTTTTGCCTGGAGGATAAATCATCATCATCATCATCATCATTTATTTATATAGCGCCAACATATTCTGTAAATATTGGATATAGTCCTCAATTCTATGACACGTGTGGACAATGGGTTTCTATAGCTGTAGTTGCTTCTTTCATTCCAATATTTTAACTGTATTTTTAGGTGCTGAACTTGTGAGCTGAGTGTTTATGATTATTTTATATATTCAGATCATATTAAATATGTTGTTATAAGATTAACCAGCGCTGCCGCTTGTTCTTCTCTTTTGTATCACAAATGTTTGCAACTGTAGCCTGCGTGGCGAGGTGCTTGGCTTTATACACCTCCGGCAACGGGTCTGATTGAAACACCGCGATTCAATAATTCTCAGGTGTGGCCAAATACTTCTGTCCGTATAGTGTATATAACTGTAGCTGCACCCTTTTGTGTAAAACTTATATATAGATATATAAAGTGAGCGGAGGCACAGAATATATATGAGCGACCTGTTCTCTGACATGGCCCACAATATAAGCTTATTACCACCTGATATAATCATCATCATCATCGTCTTTATCATCATCATCATCAACATTTATTTTTAAAGCGTCAGCAAATTCCAAAGCGCTTTACAATTGGGAACAAACACAGTAATAAAACAATACTGGGTAATACAGACAGGCAGAGAGGTAAGAGGGCCCTGCATATTAATGTACTATAATAGCTTTAAGTACATTAACTTCATAAGCTTGTCATACTGCCTGTCTGTCACAGTCAGTATCAACTGTGAGAAGCTGTATATATCATCTGTTACAACTATGTCTGAAATAAAATCAACAAGTTGGTTAAGTCTAAAAGCTTCTTGTGGTTTAACATCTACCACTAACGCCGCTGACATCTATTACATATAACAGCACAAATGCCCTGAAAATAGGTTTCTGCCAATAAAGGTTTGGTAATATATTTATTGCCTATATAGATCTGACAGATATTTATAAATATTAAGTGTGGTCTAAAAAATTATGTCAGATTTGGAGTTGATTGAATTACATGTAGAATGTATAGTGAATTTTCAGAATGATCAAGGAGGCAATAATCTTTGTCTTCACCGAAGAGTTGAATCTATGCTAGTAATGTATTTAGTTATTGGAGTATGGTGAGTTAGAGGAAACCAGGGCAGTGATTCTACCATTTTTATGATGTATTTGGACCAGCAATCCCAGTGCATAGTTGCATTTGAGTCTAACGGTTCCCATAGAAAGATCTGGCCATACGATGCTTGGGTCAAGCCACAGTCATTGTCTCACTGCACTTCCCAGATGACGATTGTGATGATGCCCATACACACAGCAATTTGTAACCAATATGGTCTAAAACTACCTAAGTGGCCACCAGAACTGCTGTCTGTATGGGCAACACGTGGTGTAGTGGTTAGCACTTCCACCTTACAGCACTGGGGCCATGAGTTCAATTCCCAACCATGGCCTTATCTGTGAGGAGTTTGTATGTTCTCCCTGTGTTTGTGTTGGTTTCCTCCAGGTGCTCCAGTTTCCTCCCACACTCTAAAAACATACTGGTAGGTTAATTGGCTGCTAACAAATTGACCCTAGTCTCTCTGTCTGTGTCTGTGTGTGTGTTAAGGTATTTAGACTGTAAGCTCCAATGGGGCAGGGACTGATGTGAGTGAGTTCTCTATACAGCGCTGCGGAATTAGTGGCGCTATATAAATAAATGCTGATGATGATGATGATAAAGCATGCTCTAAGCTCCAAGTGATATCGGTTTACAATTCAGCCACCCAAGCAGATGCCAAATTGGACAGATCTGGTTGCTTAGGTTGTTCGTCTCTAGACCTGGTTTACACACGTGCCTGAAAATGATGCCTGTCAATCTGATCACAGACAGGCTATCCATGTTGTGGCCACACACATGCAGATATTGGGCAAATCTGTTACCACTGCCACTAACATCTCTGTGTCTGCAGCCAGCACAATGCTGATATTTCTCAGGCAAGCAAACAGAGTTCATTATTGCAAATAGGCAGATATATCTATCTCTATGCAGGGTCACTTATTCTTTAATGTTTTGCTGAAACCCCCCAAAAAAGTGAAAATGAAAAAATGTATAGTTTGCTTTTAATGCCTATACTGTTTGTAACCATTTGTTTTGTTTGAAAATCCCGTATTTGCTATTAGGCATCAATAAAACTAGTACAGGAGAAACAACTTCCTGGTGAAAAACAGCCAATCACAAGCGGTTGACTATTGTCAGCCACCGTCATCATCCGCTATTTTCACCTTGACCACCTGCAAATAAGAAGACTAGAATTGGGTATATAAGAAGGCACTCTAGTCCAAAAGAGACAAGAATAGTTTTCAGTTGTCTTAAAAATCCCTGGTTTATACCTTTATTAATTATTTCAGTAAAATGTATTTGTCATAGACTATAACTATCCCAAAATATAGATAAAGTGTGTGTATAGAAAGAAAATGTGTTAATTAAAATACTCTTGTCAACCCCTAGGTGGGGCCAGTGTGTCTGTGAGTGGAATGGTATCCTTAGGTAGCAGTTACATTGTATCAATAAAGTATTGAATGTATCCTGTGAGTTTGTGTCATTATTTGGGAGGTATTCGATTGACCGTTTTTTTTTTAAGACCGTGCTGTTTAACGCTGTTTTTTATCATGTTCGAGCGGGTTAACTTTACCCGCGATTCAATTCCATTTTTAACGCTACGTTTTTTTTTATGAAACGGTCCTCTCACGCTCCAGTAGAAGGTCTATTGAAAGTATAGGGTGTGCGAGAGGCAGCCGCTTTAACAGCTATTCAATTGTTTTTTTTAACGCGGCGGGTAAAACAGGCAAATATGCTGTTTTATCTCGCACCTCCTTGGGCTATGTAAAAAATAAAAAACCTCTGAAAAGTATTTGAAATCATGTAATAATGTGGAAAAAAGTTAAATTTATGTTTATCACTAATGCCTTTACCCTTTGTGTAAGTTGATTTTCTTGTAAAAAAAATAATGAAATAAAAAAATAAAATAAAAAAATCACTAATTAATTATATGTATGTATGTTTTTGTACAAATATGAATGTAGTAATGTGTTTTGACATGGTATAGATGATTGTATGGTAAAAATTAGTTAAATAAAAAAAATAAGCTAAAGAAAGTACTGTAATGTAGACATTATCGATGTGTAATGCAATCTAATGTATGGAAATGTATGCAAAACAAGTTGGATAAGTCTAACCAACTTATACATGACTGCGTTAAAACTCCCCTTCACTCCGCTAAAAACTCGCAAACACAATGTTTAACACGCAGGGGCAGCGTTTCCTCTTTTTCAATTGAATTGCACCAGTTTTCCCGCTGCGCTAACTCAAAACAGTCGCTAATGCCGTCAAAAACCTGCGGGAGATTTTTTTTTTTTTTTATGCAATATGGCTTGGACAGGCGCATATGCGACTGGTACGACCTGCCTCTGTTCGCAATTGTGCAAACATGTCCTTGCAAACATTCCCTCGCTGTAATCTGAGAACGTTACAACGCTACCTGGTCAGAAGCAAGTGCCAAGAATGAAGCAAAAATTTCATGCAAGATGCACGACGCAAGCTGGCATAATACCCATTCTTCAGCGGCTCCTCTGTATAGAGTATCACACCTGTTATCTAATTGCACATTGTAACAATGCATTATCTAACTGTGAAAAAATTATTGAAATAAAACAATAACAGCCTAATAGAAGTAATCTTGATCTACTAAATCCACTTATTTTCCTGCTACCTCTTTACCCTTTAGAAATGCCACATAAGTTGGGTACACACCTATATAGTTATCGTTCAGATCACACAATTCATGGCTGTCTGGATATTGCATTAGTGCGTGTGTGCCCACAATCCTGTCTTATTGTACCAAAGGGCATCGTATCGTTTGATTTGGTTGTATAAACTTCCTAAATAATCACGATCAGCGATGGAATGACGTCAGGCAAATGTGGGTGTGTACGCACTCACGGCCAGCATCATAGGCAGATATCTGTACAGAGTCACAATCTTTTCAGCAGATGGTTATGAGAGATGAAGATCACAGATCTGAAGGTAAATCGTGTAGGTGTGTACAGAGAAATCGGCTGCTCATCGGGTCTTTGTCGTCAGTGAAATCGTTACAGAAATTGCATCTGAATTAAGATTACATAGGTGTGTACCCAGCTTTACTGTCCTCCTCTGCCTGCATTGTGTTACTTTTATTGATTTATTATTGGCTCTGTCAGGGTTATTGTCATTCTTCACGTAGGCTGCTGTCCAACACCAGACTGCTGGATTCCCTCGTCCTGTACATGCCAAGTAACTATCATCTACAATGCTCTGCTCCTCCCTGTCCCTGATGTCAGCAACAGATCAGACCTCCTGCCCTGTAATCTCCTCCTCTGTATAAGAAGGATCAGTGGACATGAATGGACAGCCTGCTAGTCGCAGTGTCAGCTCAGGTATCTGTGCACACAGGTAACGAGGCCAGTGGGAGCTAGCACAGGAGCCAGTGATTTCTCAGACCTTGGATACTGATAGACACCTGTCCGCTCACCTGGGTTTCTGCGCAAGGTTCCATGGGCTGTGATTGGTGAGTACACTCAGGACTCTGTGCTTTGTCTTGTTTCCATTCTCTAAGGATTTGCTTAATCTCCTTAGGCTTGGGCTGGTATTTTCAGCACGGACAGAGGAGTTGCTACCTTGTGTTTCTAAAGTGTAACAAGGATTTCTTTCATTCAGAAGTTGGGTTCACCAAACTGGCTCAACTTTCCCACATGGCTTTAGCAGCTGAGTGCCAGGGGAATAATTTTTTATATTAATTATTTTTTATTATTATTAAATAATTATTTCTATGCGTGTTATGCTGACTTTTTATATATGCACTGTATGGATTGTCGTTACAAGTGTGCAAAGCACATTTTGCATTCTGAAAAAATGTCTTTGTAATCTTGGCAGTTATTAGAGTTCTATTGTTATGGATCAGAATTGTTCAGTCATTGTTTATGTCAATCACAGACTGTGCGAAGCTTCAGAAATGGGAGCTATTCAAAAATGATAACAACAAATACTATAGGCATATATATAAGGACAGGGAATGGGAGATTACAGCTGTGTTAGGCAATAGTACACAAACCATTGTGGAACTACAAGTCACAGCATGCCCGGTCAGTTTCTGGCAAATAGAGAGTTAAGAGCATTGTTGTCAAGGGGTCCTAATTTTTAGGGAGAGTACCAGGTTTTAAAGATTTGACTGTGGAAATGTCCCTGCTTTTCAGTATTGGTAAACTGCACAATAAAATCCCTATTTTTTTGCCTCTTAGATATAAATCTTAACATCTAATTTTATTTTCTAGACGGTAATATTTACTGACAATGAATATTTAACATGCACAAAAGTACATTATTATCTAGGACCTCTAACATCCAGTCAGATCTTGTCATTCTCCTACAGCAGTGTTGGCTAACCTGTGACACACCAGGTGTTGTGAAACTACAAGTCCCAGCATACACTTACAGCAATAAGCTGATATATATTGGCAAAGCATGCTGGGACTTGTAGTTTCACAACACCTGGAGTGTCACAGGTTAGCCAACACTGTCCTACAGCGTACAGTAACTTTTTTCATTCAGCTGCCAGTGCAAAATTATCTTTATAAATGGCCACTAATAGGTCTGAGATAAAGTATAGGTGTAAATAATACCCAGGCGAAAACTGCAGAAATAATCTATAACCCAGCAGCAATCAGACGTTACGTTTTATTTGTCTGATTTGTGCTATATTGATGGATTGGCAGTATCTGATTGGTCGCTATGACTTGCAGCACATCTGTACTGTTGCACCATTGCTTTAAGTGTTCCAGTTTGTTGTGTTTTTAGGATAAAAAAGGGGAAAGGTATATTCTTATAACGTATAATATATTCTTGGTGCTGCATGAATTGTTTGACAGACAATAGTGTAGATTGGGTTATAATAAATCTAATTCCTGAAAATCCCATCCAACTAGGATTGGGCAATGAGAGCATTTGCTCGGATTCTCCAATTCCATTGAGCACTTATAGAGTTTTCCAGGTCCCAAGTTCACAGTATTTACTCATTGTAGATGTTTTGATATAAATGAGGGGCAGAATATATTTCATTATTTTGTTTGTCAGTGTTGGGGGCCCCCAGACCGCACTCATCACTGGTAACCTTGGTGTTTTGCTAACAGGACTATCTTGCTGACAGGTTAAGTGTCTTTTAATCCCTTGTAATTGCATCTCTCTAGGGTCATTTAATAACTGAGCTGTAACCTGAATTCATTCAGAGTGCTGTACTGTATTACACTCTGCCCTCCTGAACCGGCAAAAGACAACGTGAACTCTTAAAACATTTACCATCTCCACCCCCCCCCCCCCCCCCCAGAGTGTAGGACAGTCACAATCTGGGAACCAGCAGAGGGTGAAATCACTTGTTTCTCCAGGATTATGTATCCTCATCTGTCCAGTGTTTGTGGGGGTCCCAGCGTGTGCTTTGCCACAACGGCCAGAGACCCCTCGGGCCCCAACAGGAAGACTTTACAAACATACCACTTCTGTCACATCGCTGGCTAGAGGAACCAGCTCTGTGGGTGATATAGCTATATTGAGATATTCATTCATTTTATTTTGTATAAAGCAAAATGACATCTTTGTAGAGTGGTGCTCTAACAGCCAAGTGTGAGTGACAATCTTGCAGCCTTTCTCTGCAGAAATGTGCTGTGTGGATTGGGGGATTCATACCATGCTTAAATGACTGATATTTCAGCTTTTTGACTTATGTAGGATGTGACTTTATCTGTCTGTGTTAGAGTAAGGATGTTACTTTTTTTTAATTGAGCTGCAGTGGATAATCAGGGCAATATATTGTGTATGTGGAGTTTGGTGGTTTTTAAAAGACATTGTCCATAACTTATTCCTCTTCTTCCCCCCTGTGATGTATTATCCTTCCATCTATTGCAATGTGTTCTCTCTGTAATTCCTCAACACATATATACTGTAACTCATTAGCCCCACTACCACTCCCGTTATACATTTCAATCCACCCTCCCATATAAGCTCATTCTCCCATTACCTCACCTGTAATAATTTCTAAATAAATGGTGATGATGATGATTTCGTGCCCACAACCTTCTCCTGTAATTCATCTGCCCTGTTTATCATTCTCTTCCCCATGTCATGTATCCTCGCTCCCCCTGCAATTCATTCTCCCATCTCCTGTGATTCCTCATCATCATCACCATTTATTTATATAGCGCCACTAATTCCGCAGCGCTGTACAGAGAACTCACTCACATCAGTCCCTGCCCCATTGGAGCTTACAGTCTAAATTCCCTAATATAGACACACACACACACACACACACACAGACAGACTAGAGTCAATTTAATAACAGCCAATTAACCAATCAGTATGTTTTTAGAGTGTGGGAGGAAACCGGAGCACCCGGAGGAAACCCATGCAAATACGGGGAGAACATACAAACTCCACACAGATAAGGCCATGGTTGGGAATTGAACTCATGACCCCAGTGCTGTGAGACAGATGTTCATTCTTCATTCTCCCTTCTCCTGAAATTAATTCTCTCTCCATCATCATCATCATCATCACCATTTATTTATATAGCGCCACTAATTCCGCAGCGCTGTACAGAGAACTCACTCACATCAGTCTCTGCCCCATTGGAGCTTACAGTCTAAATTCCCTAACACACACACACAGACCAGGGTCAATTTGTTAGCAGCCAATTAACCTACTAGTATGTTTTAGTAGTGTGGGAGGAAACCGGAGCACCTGGAGGAAACCCACGCAAACAGGGGGAGAACATACAAGCTCCTCACAGATAAGGCCATGGTTGGGAATTGAACTTATGACCCCAGTGCTGTAAGGCAGAAGTGCTAACCACTAAGTCATTGCGCTGCCTGCACCCCCCTGTAATTTATTCTCCCACCTCTTGTAAGTTATTCTCCCACCTTCTGTAATTCATTCCCCCTCCCCCTGTAATTCATCCTCGCTCCTCCTGTAATTCATTCCCCCCTTTTCATTGTAATTGGTCCTCGCCCATAATTAATTTCTCTTCCCCCTGTAACCCACCACCTTTCCTTCCACTGTAATTCATTCTCGCCCCTGTCACTGCCCCCTCTTACCTCATATACAAGCAGCAGGTACCACAGGGCATGCCCCTGTGGCACTCACCAGGCTATTGCTCAAAGGTCATTGATGTGCTGGGAACGAGGAGCACTAGGGCTCCCTGCTCACAGCCAATCAGCGACACCCATGGTCACGATGGTTTATGACACCAGATATATCCCCTATTTTTCCTTTTTGTTTTATGGGAACTCTGTGCATGAAGGAAGGCTATAAAGGTTATGTTTATGTTTTCTAATGAGTTGCAGTAATAACTGCCATAAGACAAATACATTTAAGGGGAAGTTTGAAGATTTTCCATTGTCTACCAGATATTTATATCCCTGGTGTAGAACACCCAGAGCCATAACTAGATATTTTAGAGCCCTGGGCAGGAGAGAACACTGGCTGGCACGCTGGGCGATCCCACCACTGCCACCACCCTTGTTACGGCCCTGAGAACACCAATATAGCTGACAGTAAAGGTCTCAGTAAAATGATGTGTTGAAGTTTGCTTTGGATCTTCCGTAGCTCGTAAACCTGCTTATCAGTCGTGTTTCCCTCGCACAGTAAATTTTTAAGATTGTTTAGTAAAATAAAATGATGTTATTATGAGGCCGGACATTCTTTCACACCTGTGGAGCCTGTATTTTGTACAGCTGCGTCAAACACTTGGGGGCAATCCCCCGTCCCCCTCCACCACCTTTCTGTTCAGTTTGGTAAATAACCGATTTGTGAATTTGTCTGCAATGTGAACGGATAAATACAGCTCTAGCGATGGAACTACACAGCAGCAGAGGGGGGCTAACCTAGATCACGGCACACGGTAATCCGTGTGCCGCTAAGGGCCCCTAAAAAATAGATGTATATTGTTTGGTTCAGGCAGTAATGAAATTTGTTGGTGGCAGATGATAATCTAAATGCTTAAATAGTTCATTAAAGTTAGGAGGGATGGTCAGGATTTCCTGCAGGTAAAAGGGGCGTGTGGGTGTGGCTACAGTAATATGAGGGCAAGGTGGGACAGATTGTGGGCGTGGCAGACAGACATACCTATCAATGTTTAAAAAAACAATAGTTGGGCAAAATAAACGACGCCCATGATCCAACCAAAAACCCATAGTTGCCTACTCTCCCAAAACGTCCGTACTCCCGGGAGAGCTGGGCAACCTCCCGAATCCTGTCTCTTCCTTAGTGACTTAGCCCATGCTCAGGTTCGGTTCCCCGAGAACCGAACACACCCGAACTTAGCAGATCCCAGTACCGAGCCGGCTCGGTACTTTTGCGCGCCCTCGGAATTGAAAACGAGGCAAAACGTCATTGTTACGTCGTCGGATATCGGATCTCACAAGCTTTAGATTCTATAAGTACCGCCCTCCACGGCGATCCAGCTTCATTTCACAGAGGGACACAGAAGGGGTAGCACAGTTCTTGGCAGTCTCTAGTGCAGTTGGGCAGTGTCATAGGTAGAATAGAAAGAGGAGGGGTAGCAGTGTTCTTCAAAGTCTCCAGTAACATTCAGGAGAGCTCCATTGTTCCATTGATAATTGTCATTGCTGAAATAGAAATAATAGGTCTGACAGTCTTGGTCTTCTAAATCTGCAGTCTTTGTTTGAAAGTGTATGAAAATAATATTGTGACCTGTGAGGTGGTGAAAATTGACTGCAAATGACTTGAAATTAGTGTTATTGAGGTTAATAATAAAGTAGGGGGATAAAAAAGCAAAAATATGTAATGTTAGCAAAAAAAATGGGATTTTAGAAAAAAAAAAACGGGTTCCAAAACCAAAACACAAAGTTAATCCAGATCCAAAACCAAAACCAGAACACGGGGGTCAGTGAACATCTCTAATTACAAGGGGTATTTTTTGTTTGATGTTATTCCTTTGAGAAATATAGGTACATTCTTATGCTGTTGTCGGTTGTTAGGAGCAATTACTGTAACTGCTTCCAGAAAACACTTAGGGCCCGAGTCATTAACTTTTATATCACACCTTGCCACACTGGAGAGATTAGAAGCAATAACTATAACGATACCATTATATAATTCAGTACAATGTTGTATCCTTTAGATATTGCTTATTATTCCTGTGTGATTTCTAAAGAAGTCTCTTTGGATTATTTTAATACTTGCAGGTAATTTCAATCTATGTTATATATACCTAATAAAAGTTACCGCTAAGGTGACCGCAGTCATAATGGATGTGTGAAGTCCAGGTTCAGAGACTCTTGTACCTGGTGGAAGGGGTCATGTTGGATGTTCTGGTGACTTAGGGTTTGTTTAATTACAGTAAATATAGTGGCTGGACAACGAAATAGGAATCTTTTAGTTTCTTACACAATTTTGATAAAATAATGGCCCATTCTAGGTGTTGTTTCCTCATTGCCGGTATCCGCTTTGGTTCTTGACTGGTTGACAAGCTTTACCCCCAAACTCTGCAAGGCGACTCCGAACAGTTTTTAAAGAAACGTTGACTCCTGCTTCCGTCCACATCATCACATGTTTGGCTGTCAATTTTCGGGTTCTCAGTTGCAATTTTCTTGAGCAGTCTGTCCGGTCTGTGCGTAGTTTTATGGCTGCTTTTGCAGTTAGAACGCTTTGTTGGTGCTACTGGGTTCTACTAACTTCAACTTCCTCTTAATTCTTCTTACACTCGGAGGTGAAAATTTAGCAGTGCGCGCCCAATTCCACGTGCGTTCCTGCCGGAATGTTGAAGCAAAACCTCTTATTACATGCTTTTTTTATGGACCGTATTTACTATATATTCACTATTTTTAGAGGTACAAATCTTAAAAATACACAAAAGTTTAAAAATTCCTAATTCCTTGTCCAACCACTGTAGGTGCTTTATTTGAGTTCTGTGCTATTTTTACGTTTTACATGTTAATTTTAGTTGTTATACAAAATACTAAAGTTATTTTTGGTTTGATGTTGTGGCTTACATATAGTATATTATGATCCAATAAATTATTATGGCCGTTATGTCTCAAAAAATTATTATACACTCTACTCTATATTAGAGCATTCCACTTTTCCAGCTAGAAAACCTAAAGTGACAGGATGAAGTGAGGGGGGTGACTTTGCTCCCAACACACGGGAACAACTCAAGAAATGAACCATGCAACGTCTAGAGCTTAATCTCTGCCATGTGACTGGGGGGGAGTGGTCCCCCTACACATCAACCTCTCACCACGTTCCAGCACTCCCTTGTGAGACCACAAGACCACACATGGTCTGATCCCAAAACACAAAGTTCCTCTGAGCAGAGGTAGGCAACCAGTGGATCTCTAACTGTGGACGTTCCTCCCTTGGGAGCAGAGCTGTCTTAACGCATGGGACACGCTGGGCAGTTGCCCAGGGGCCCCACGAGCATAGGAGCCCCATAGGCATACCAAGTTTTCAGTATATTATTCCGGGAACCTTCAAACCCTCTTTATTAAAATGTTTAGGTGGACTAATCACCTCAGTATCAACTGTTATCTGTACGTGCCATCTTGCTGTTGCGAATACATATCTTGACGAAAACAACGTACACGTACTAATTGTACAAAAGCAAGATAAAATCAACACATATCATTTTATGAAGCAATTCTCTCCAAAGAAATTTCACAAATGTTTGTGTTGAACACTTTTGTTAACAATAAATAATTCATAGTAATTTCGTCTTGTGCCTTCTCCTTCTGTATGATTTACCAACTGAGTTCCATTTTTTATGTTGAATGTCTTGTTTTTTAACTTCAAGGCTCCCCAAGTTGGGAGTCAAACCATCTGCACTATTTAGCAGAGTCCGGACACCCGGATGTAGTAGGTGTTAACGATGCTGTAAACACAGACAGTGTTTACAGCGGCCTAAGTAATCCGAATGTAAAGACAGCGACGTGTTAAAAACAGTGACTTACGTTTACACTGACTCAGCCCAGTTCCGATGTGAGGAGACCCCGAGAATTTTAAATGACGTCACTTTGAACCGCGACTTGAATATTTAAAGTGGCAACGGACCCGGCGTACAATCATGTAAGTACCCTAATCCTAACCCTAATCTTGGTACGGTAAAGTTCATACTTACATTCCATGATCGTACAACGGGTCCGTTGACCGTTGACCCGCGGTTCAAAGTGACATTTGCGTCTAGTTTTGCAGACATGGCCACGACCTAGCGGTTCACAATGTCGTTGACGGAGAGAGGAGCACATTTTCCTCTCCTTTTCATTGGTGGATTTGGCTGGCCATGGGCAAGGTTCTACAATATAAGAAGACATGATAGAGTAATGATGAAAGCTTTAGGAACAGTGCGGGTGTTAAATAAAAACCCATCGGTGATTCACTTGGAAACAATTCTCCACCCTCCACCGAATACAATCATATGAAACTGAACCCAGGATGTGCTTGAATGACCGCAGGGCAGGGCTGATTGCAGGTCCTCAGCGGTAGTAAGTGTTGTATAACCTGACTGATACATCATCACTGAACACTGTGCCCAGATCTCTGGGGAAAACTTATATGAGATACACCTGGTGCTCATCCGCCGACCTGCGTTACTGAAACGTATCCCTAAACTGTAGCCAAAGTGTTTTTTGTTGTTTTTATTAACAAGATCTTGTAATGACAGAAATTAATTGACTTTGACTGTAGCCAGGCCCCTACTGACACTCTGGCTACTGTAACATTTGCCGGAACGGCTGGTGGGCCTGGAGGTATAAATGACGGCTCAGCTGGAGCCTCAGCCTCAGTCATCCTCCAGACCTGCTCTAGTCGCTGCGTGGTTTGTAGTCCGCTCTTACACGTGTTCTGGGTCAGCTCAGGCACCGACAGATCCCTATGTGGCATCATTAACTTTTCTGTCTCTGGGCGTGCTCACACATGTGGGCGGGTGCGCTGTGTACACGGCCAGCGCATTAACTGGGTGAATCTCGGCGGTCGTCTAGGGCGTCAGGGTTTAAGGGGTGTTTAGCTCCTTACTAGGTGCCTTCCGCTGACATGGAGGGACAGCAATATGGTAACAGAATATGCCCATTCTTTACAATAACAGTAAAATAGGTTGTTTAAGTGCAATAATTATATAGCTCAGAGACATTTATTGATGTATGTGAAAGTGATAAGGTTCAGATAAGGGATTCAATGTATGTCCTGTGGCACTGTGTCTGGTTGTACATTCACTTTCTATATGAAATTGGGCAGTATTCTACTCTGAGCACTGTCACAGGACACGCCTACTCAAGTCCCGCCCACCAGGACCTGCTCACACAGGACACACCTACTCAGGTCCCAACTACACAAGACCTACCCACACAGGACACGCCTACTGAGGACCTGCCCACACAGGACACATCTACTCAAGTCCCGCCTACTAGGACCTGCTTACACAGGACAAACCTACTCAGGTCCCGACTACTGAGGACCTGCCCACACAAGACACACCTACTCAGGTCCCAGCTACCAATGACTTGCCTAGACAGGACATACCTACTCAGGTCCCACCTAGCATAGACCTGCCCACACAGGACCAAATCCCACCTACCAGGACCTACCTGCACAGGACATGCCTTACTTAGAACCCGACTACACAGGTCTTGTCTGCCAGGACCTTCCATGAGGCGCTACTTACCATGATGTGATTGATTTAATGATGTGTCTGAGCAGCAAGACATATTTAGGAGGTGGGATCATCAAACCACTAATATTGGAATCCCAGGATACGACGGCCGAATTTTATGAGTGTAAGTTCTGGCCAACATGCATCCAACTCAGCATCCGGCCTGATATGTGGGCCGAGCCCTTCACACGCAGCGCGTCAAGCGCTGGTTATAATATTGTGAGCTGTAGAAAGGCTCTGTACGACTGGGCATGAGCGGTACTGGAGCTGGGTGGACGCTTGTGTGCCACCATCCTGAGTGATACTCAATCTTCAATCATGCTTCTGTTGGGTCTCGGTAGGGCCTGATTAAGGGTTCAGGGTGCCCCAGGCTAATACGCTCGTAGCGCCATAAAATTCGGCTTCCTTCACTTCCTCACCTATTTGCTTTTTAAAAGGGTCACTCATTTTGTTTTCATTAAAATCAGAGCTGTATAGCGGAATGGAGACATGAACGGAGGGTGAAGACGTGAAGGGGGAGGGGCCTGTCATACCTCCGCCTGTCGCCATCCTTGTCTCTCCTACTCGCTTATACTCAGGCACCCACCCAAGGATGTCTCATTGTCTTCAGCCTTTACCATGGGAATACGTCAAGATTAAAACCTTAATACGTTTATCTTTCATGTTTTCTTTTCACTTCAGAGAACAACTATTCGCTTATATTTTAAAATTAATTTCAGCTTGTACCTCTCCCTGTCACAATTTTGGGCCTCCAAAATATTTGCACCCCCTCTAAAGCCTCGCTCCCTAGGTCTGGGCACAAAAGTGTTATGCCTTCGCTTTAATTATTTTCGACTCTTTTTCTTTTTTTTACGTTTTTCTTGCTGTTTTGCTTTTTTTCTGCAGTTTCACACGAATAGGAATTTTGTTGCTCCTGCAACAAATCAAAAAAATAGATGGTTCAGTTCTCTGCTCATTTGAACCCTTAGAAATAAAACTGTTGATTCTCAGAGGGTCTCAGCAGAAACGATGCCGCTAATTCCCACTTCTATGCTCGGCTGAGCAGGCTTGTATGGTCTATTCATGCACATGGAGCATGCAATGTAATGAAATCTTTATGAAGTGTCACATTCTTATAGAATAGCTCCGAATATAGTGTAACTGTATCCGACAAAAACAAACCTCTCTATTCTCCATACAGTACGTACACAGGACAGAGACGTGATATCTGCACGACTATGAAAGGTTTCAATAATATATTAATAAGGTTGGTGAAACTAATAAAGGGGACATACGTTAAGGCTGAACGCTCAGCTGGGAAAATACAGTGTCTTCATCTGTCCTGTGACGTCTTTCTACTTTAGATCTGTATGGGGATGCGCAGACATATCATATTGCTAATTTGCAGATGCTGGCTTGATAATGGGGGACGGGGAAACATTGATCTATATACATATGATGGAAATAGGGTCCAAAATCTGCTAATGTCAATAAACTGCAGTACCACTTATGACCACCAGATGGTGTGATTCAAAGGATATATTTATTGTAGAATGTTGTTTGTAGACTATACTGTTCCAGGAATCATGTATACTTGTGTGTAGTGTCCATGAAAATCAGGTTTGTCCCCGTTCGGCTATAAATTTTACATTTAGAATCCTGTTCCAAAATCCCACACCCGCTCCTGTGATTCGTCGTTCCTGGCAACATTCCCAATTGAAAAATCGTGACACCTTAAGTCCATTCCCTGATCTACCCAAACCACATCAATTACAGGTGAGGCAAAGCCGCCGTAGGTGGCTGAAAGATTGGGACAATCTGTGAAAACTGGGATCGTAGGCAGGTTTGATGGTAAAAACAAGATTTAAGGTCTGTAACCAGCATGCATTGGGGGTGCCTCTCGGCTGTTTGTCATATGTGTCAGATATTTTCTCTTTCTTTGTTTAAATGTTTTGTTTTAATATATTACTGAGATGTGGCCCCTGAAGTGTACCAGGTGTCCGTCACTGGTCTAGTGATTGTTGCTTACTGCAATCTGAAATATTTGAGTTCAAAGTCTGATAACGGCAACATTTTAATTAATTGTCCTTGTATGTGTTGCAAAAACTGTGAAGGTTGTTAGCTTCATATTATACCGTGGTTGAAAGACGAGTGCGCTAAAATCTCGTTGGTTTCATTCTGCATAGTACAGTCCAGCCTGAGGCTCAGCTTATTCTGTTAGCACTTTGTTAGGAACCAACAAAACAGCAAAAGCTGCACATCTGGGGCTGGCAGAGGTTTACTGAGGTGCAAACTCAGGGTCTAGGTCCGCTCTGCTCAGACAATACACTGCAGGACACGTCCAATGAATATGTGCAGTCAAGGCCGGACTGGGACTAAAAATCAGCCCTGGCATTTAAATCACACAGGCCCACGTGTTGTGGGCTCCATGCACTATATTGTTGCACACTGATGCTGGTGCAGTACAACATGATGTAGTATGAGTGTGTGTGTGGGGGGGGGGGGTATTTATTTCTCCTAATGACCCTCAACATTACATTACTAGCACCCCAATTACATCAATAAATACCATGACAATACATTATTTATTAGTACCCAAATTACAGCAATAAATAACCCCCCACACACACTCATACTACATCAATCACCCCCACATTACAACGTCCAGCATCACCCCCCACATTACAGCGTCCAGCATCACCCCCCACATTACAGCTTCCAGCATCACCCCCCACATTACAGCAACCGGCATCACCCCCCACATTACAGCGTCCAGCATCACCCCCCCACATTACAGCAACCGGCATCACCCCCCACATTACAGCGTCCAGCATCACCCCCCACATTACAGCATCCAGCATCACCCCCCACATTACAGCAACTGGCATCACCCCCCACATTACAGCGTCCAGCATCACCCCCCACATTACAGCGTCCAGCATCACCCCCCACATTACAGCGTCCAGCATTATCCCCCACATTACAGCGTCCAGCATCACCCCCCACATTACAGCGTCCAGCATCACCCCCCACATTACAGCATCCAGCATCACCCCCCACATTACAGCAACCGGCATCACCCCCCACATTACAGCGTCCAGCATCACCCCCCACATTACAGCGTCCAGCATCACCCCCCACATTACAGCGTCCAGCATTATCCCCCACATTACAGCGTCCAGCATCACCCCCTACATTACAGCAACCGGCATCACCCCCCACATTATAGCAATACCCTCTCCTACTTATTAGCAATACTAAGCACCAAACACACTACAACATTGCCACCAGCACGCCACCCCATGCTACAGCAATACCACCAATTATACAGACGCCACTGTAGGAAACAATGTTTTGCTTTTTTCAAATCTCCCACAAAATAGCAACAACAAACAGAGTACTTACACACACATATAGGTAACAGGTACCCTTTTCCCTCAATTAAATAGTAATGGCAGAATTTTCATGAATCATTCCACATGAAATAAAACTAACATATATCTAAAAAAAACATAACTATTGAATGATTAGTTGAACCCACACGGCCGCATTAAAAGTATTTCCATCTACAGCAAAATATCAGAGAAAAATATTTTTGTTTTACTACAGTAATTGGATATGCGTCTTTTCTATTCATTTTAAATAACACAGTATATAAATTAAGGGGGATAGAGGAGGTGGGTGAGAAATAATTTGATGTGACCTATCATGATCCATCAGTTTGATTAGATAGGAAACATTTAGATTATTTACCTGGAGACGTCTACTCCCTTGACTCACAGGCAGGGCTGACGAGGAATTTTGGGCCCCGATACAGCAACTTCTTTGGGCTCCCATCATATTCAACAATGAAAGACTTGCCTTTGGCAGAAGTTCATATGATGCCACACCGTAGTGTGCCCAGTTCATATTATGCCACATTGTAGTGCCCCAAGGTCATATTATGCCACATAGTATTACCCTCAATTCATATTTGGTCATGCAGAAGTGCCCACAAATCATATTATGGCATAGTAGTGCCCCCAAAACATATACCATACAGTAGTGCCCACAAATCATATTATGTCACAACAGTGCCTCCAAATCATATTATTATTATTATTATTATTATTATTATCCTTTATTTATTAGGCGCCACAAGAGTTCCGCAGCGCCGTACACAGCACAAACAGTAGACTAAACAAGGTGACACATTATAAACGGTTAACAAAAAATACCAAAACTTCAGAGACTCCAGGCAGGCTAATGCAGTAAAGACGGAGCAGAAGAGCAGGTATGGAGAACAGAGGGAAGAGGGCCCTGCTCAAATGAGCTTACATCCTAAGGGAGGGTAGACAGATCTCAGGCACACAGGGAGCAAGTTGAAGTAAGTGGGGATAGAACAGGGGGGCGGGAGGAGAGAGGGGAAGAACAGGTGGAGGAGAGGTTAGGTGGAAGGTTGGTAAGCCTTTAGGAACAGGTAAGTTTTGAGTGCCCTCTTGAAGGAGGACAGATTGGGAGAAAGACGGATGGAACGAGGGAGGTCGTTCCAGTGAAGGGGGGCAGCACGGGAGAAGTCTTGGATTCTGGAGTGGGAAGAGGTGATCAGAGTGGAGGAGAGGCGACGGTCATTGGCCGAGCGCAGGCAGCGGGCAGGGGTGTGAATGGAGAGGAGGTTAGAGATATAGGGAGCAGTAGACTGAGAGAGAGCTTTGTAAGTGACGGTCAGGAGTTTGAAAAGGATTCTGTAAGGAATGGGGAGCCAGTGTAGGGCAAGGCAGAGAGGGGAGGCAGACGAGGAGCGGCGAGAAAGGAAGATGAGTCTTGCAGCCGCATTGAGTATAGAGCGGAGGGGGGTGAGATGGGAATGGGGGAGGCCGGTAAGAAGGAGGTTGCAATAATCAAGGCGGGAGATGATGAGTGCGTGGATGATAGTTTTGGTGGCATCCTGGGAGAGGAAGGGCCGGATACGGGCAATGTTGCGTAGCTGGTAGCGACAGGCTTGGGCGAGGGATTGGATGTGGGGGGCAAAGGAGAGAGAGGAGTCGAGGGTAACGCCCAGGCAGCGGAGTTGGGTGACAGAGGAGATGGTGGTATTGTTAACAGTGATAGAGAGGATGTGGTGGGCGGGGAGTCTAGGGGGAGGAAAGACAATCAGTTCAGTTTTGGAGATGTTAATTTTGAGAAAACGCGATGACATCCAGGAGGAAATGGCAGAGAGGCAGTCAGATACACGAGAGAGGAGGGAGGAGGAGAGATCAGGCGAGGAGATGTAGAGTTGGATGTCGAAAGCGTAAAGGTGATACTGAAGTCCGAATGAGGAGATGAGAGCCCCCAGGGAGGAGGTGTAGAGCGAAAAGAGTAGAGGGCCAAGAACAGAGCCCTGAGGGATGCCAACAGGTTGAGGGAAGGGGGTGGAAGAGGAGCCAGACGTGGATACTGAGAAGGAGCGGTTAGCGAGATATGAGGTGAACCAGGCAAGGACAGATCCAGAGAGGCCAAGAGAGAAAAGTGTTTGTAGCAGGAGGCGGTGGTCCACGGTGTCGAAGGCCGCAGAGAGGTCAAGGAGGATGAGCAGGGAGAAGTGACCCTTAGATTTGGCTAAAAGTAGATCATTAGTAACTTTGGCCAGGGCAGTTTCGTAGGAGTGGAGGGGGCGGTAACCGGATTGGAGAGGGTCGAGGAGGGAATTGTCCGAGAGGTGTCTAGTGAGACGGCAACAGACAATCCTCTCAAGTAATTTGGAGGCAAAGGGGAGAAGTGAGATAGGGCGATAGTTTGCAAGAGAGGTGGGGTCAAGATTAGGTTTTTTGAGGATGGGAGAGATAAGAGCGTGTTTAAATGAAGAGGGGACTACACCAGAGGAGAGTGATAGGTTGAAAAGGTGAGCAAGGTAAGAGCAGGCAGTGGGAGAGAGAGAGAGCGAAGGAGGTTAGAGGGGATAGGGTCGAGAGGACAGGTGGAGGGTGGAGAGGAAAGAATGAGTGAGCGAACTTCATCACCCGAAGTGGGGCAGAAGGAGCACCAGAGTAGGTTGTTGGAGAGAGAAGGGATGAGGGGGGCGGGAGAGGGATGGGATGAGGAAATGTTCAGTCAGATGGTCTCAATTTTAGAAGAGAAAAAAGTGGCGAAGTCAGAAGCGGAGAGGGAAGGCGGGACAGGAGGGGGAGGGGGAGAGAGGAGGGAGTTGAAGGTGGCAAAGAGGCGGCAGGGATTGGAGGACTGAGAGGAAATCAGGGACTTGAAGAAGGATTGTTTAGCCAGGGAGAGGGCAGAGCAGAATATGGTGAGTATAAATTTGAAGTGAAGGAAGTCGGCCAGGGAGCGAGATTTCCTCCAGAGGCGTTCAGCAGTGCGAGAGCACCTTTGGAGGAAGCGGGTGAGTTTGGAGTGCCAGGGTTGGGGAATGAGGCGGCGCTGGCGGATAGAAGAGGCTGGGGCAACAGCGTCTAGGGCAGTAGTGAGAGGGAGAGGTTGTAGAGAGAGGATGCCTGGTCAGGGCAGACCAGGGAAGGAAGCGGTGATAGGAGAGTATCAAGAGAGGAGGAGAAGGAGATGGGGTCGATAGCCTCAAGGTTGCGCCTAGTGAAGGTAGCTTTAGACGAGGTGGGAGCAGGGGAGGAGGACAGAGTGAAGTAGAGGAGATGGTGGTCAGAGAGTCGGAAGGGAGAGTTGGAGAATTCAGTGAGATCGCAGAGATGAGAGAAGACAAGGTCCAGGGAGTGACCAAGACAGTGGGTGGGGGAGGAGGTCCACTGAGTGAGGCCTAGGGAGCTGGAAATGGCGAGAAGTTTGATGGTGGCAGGGTCAGAGGAGTTATCAATGGGGATGTTAAAGTCACCAAGTATGATGGAGGGGAGGTCGGAGGAAAGGTAGTGTGGGAGCCAGGCAGAGAAGTTGTCCAGGAAAAGGGAGGTGGGGCCGGGGGGACGGTAGATGACAGAGATGCGGAGGTGGATGGGGGAAAATAGACGGATGGAGTGTACTTCAAAGGAGGAGAAAAAGAGGGAAGTTTCAGTGGGGATGACCTTGAAAGTGCAGTTAGGGGATAGGAGGAGGCCCACTCCGCCACCCTGACGCCCATCCGGCCTGGTGGAGTGGGTGAAGGAGAGGCCCCCATAGGAGAGAGCTGCAGGTGAGACGGTGTCAGAAGAGGTGAGCCAGGTTTCAGCGATAGCGAGAAGGTTAAGAGACTTGGAGAGAAAGAGGTCATGGATGGAGGAGAGTTTGTTGCAGACGGACCTGGAGTTCCAGAGGGCACATGAGAAGGGGAGGGAGGAAAGTGGGGAGATGTGGATGAGGTTGTCAGGGTTGATGGAGCGAGGGGGATGGTGAGAGATGGGACAGTGAGAGGCAGGGCGGTGGGAGGCGGGCCTATGAAGGTGGTGAGGGGAGAGGATGGGTATGGGAAATGAGCGGGGCGGCATAGTAAATATGTAAAACAGAAATCAGTGTAAAACAGTCAATATGTAAATAGTAGATCTGAAATGTGTAACAGTAAATATGAAAACCAGTATATAAGTAAACAGTCAAAAGTAAAACAGTAAATATGTAACGTATAGCATAAGGAAAAACAGTAAATGGTGAGGTGGTAGATAAGTAGTAGGTAGAAGGCAAGTCAAAACAGTAGATAGGTAGATAAGAACAGCAGAGCAGAGTAGAACAATGGAATAAAACACAGAGTGGAACAGAGAGACAGGGGCAAAAATAATATACAGTTTGGTAAAAATACGATAAAGGTTAAGAGACACTGCGGTAGATTGAAATGGAACAGGGGTAAGAGTAGCAGTGGAGGGCTACAGAGAGCCGGTACCAGCAGGGGTGGTCCGTGGGTCCAGAGTTCAGTAGCAGGAGCAGGGGTAGTTCATGGTAGTGACCCCAAATAACATTATGCCATAGTAGTGCCCCAAAATCATTAGTAAAGCTCAGACAAAAACTCATTCACAAATAAAAATTGGTACAGCATATCAGATACTGAGTGTGAGTCCCAAGAGCAGCTTAATACATCATTTACAATGCAAACAAAATATTGACACAAATACAGATAAAATTTATGACAAGCAATGTTTTTTCCTCTTAATTAAAAATCTCTGTACAGATAAATATGCAAAAAACATTACAGCGCAATAATGAGCAATACATAGTGTTAAACATTATTGGATACGCTGTAGTGTCCCCAGTTCAAGAAAGGATGGTTAAAAACATATTGCACACGAGAAAATATATGAACTTACCTGATTATGGCATCCTGTGTTCTGTTCTCCTACTGGGCGCTGGGCAAGGAGGGATCAGCAGCTGTCAGCTCACACACGCAGTCGGGAGCAGGAATAGAGGGCAGTGGTCCAAGCAGAAATTTAGGAGTGGGGGTATAGAAAATATAAGTGAATGGAGTAAGAAGGCTTGATTTTTTATTTTTTTTAACACTTGTCCCCTCTGTGCATTTCCATTCTTCATTATTACTTGTGTTTTATGATAGCTGCATCCCCGACATTCGAATTCTTTAGATGTCTCTCCCTTTACACTTTCTTTTTACCTATGCCCCTGCACCATCTTCTCCTTTGTCCCTCTCTCCTTTCTCCGCTGGCTCTCACACATCTTCCTGTACCACCTACTCCCCTGGCTCTCTCACACGTCTTCCTGCACCCTCTACCCCCCGGCTCTCTCACCCCTCTCCCACCGCCCCTTCCCCCTGGCTCTCTCACCCCCTCTCCCAGCGCCCCTTCCCCTTTGGCTCTCTTACCCCCTCTCCCAGCACCCCCTTCCCCTTTGGCTCTCTCACCCCCTCTCCCAGAACCCCCTTCCCCTTTGGCTCTCTCACCCCCTCTCCCAGAACCCCCTTCCCCTTTGGCTCTCTCACCCCCTCTCCCAGCACCCCCTGGCTCTCTCACCCCTTCTTCCCCTTTGGCTCTCTCACCCCCTTTCCCAGCACCCCCTTCGGCTCTCTCACCCCCTCTCCCAGCACCCCCTTCCCCTTTGGCTCTCTCACCCCCTCTCCCAGCACCCCCTTCCCCTTTGGCTCTCTCACCCCCTCTCCCAGAACCCCCTTCCCCTTTGGCTCTCTCACCCCCTCTCCCAGCACCCCCTGGCTCTCTCACCCCTTCTTCCCCTTTGGCTCTCTCACCCCCTTTCCCAGCACCCCCTTCGGCTCTCTCACCCTCTCTCCCAGCATGCTTCCCCTTTGGCTCTCTCACCCCCTCTCCCAGCACCCCCTTCCCCTTTGGCTCTCTCACCCCCTCTCCCAGCACCCCCTTCCCCTTTGGCTCTCTCACCCCCTCTCCCAGAACCCCCTTCCCCTTTGGCTCTCTCACCCCCTCTCCCAGCACCCCCTGGCTCTCTCACCCCTTCTTCCCCTTTGGCTCTCTCACCCCCTTTCCCAGCACCCCCTTCGGCTCTCTCACCCCCTCTCCCAGCACCCCCTGGCTCTCACCCCCTCTCCCAGCACCCCCTGGCTCTCTCACCCCTTCTAGCACCCCCTGGCTCTCTCACCCCTCTCACAGCACCTCTTCCCCTTCGGCTCTCTCACCCCCTTTCCCAGCACCCCCTTCGGCTCTCACCCCCTCTCCCAGCACCCCCTGGCTATCTCACCCTCTTTCCCAGCACCCCCTGGCTATCTCACCCCCTTTCCCAGCACCCCATGGCTCTCACCCCCTCTCCCAGCACCCCCTGGCTCTCACCCCCTCTCCCAGCACCCCCTGGCTATCTCACCCCCTTTACCAGCACCCCAGGGCTCTCACCCCCTCTCCCAGCACCCAATGGCTATCTCACCCCCTTTCCCAGCACCCCCTGGCTATCTCACCCCCTTTCCCAGCACCCCCTGGCTCTCACCCCCTCTCCCAGCACCCCCTGGCTCTCACCCCCTCTCCCAGCACCCCATGGCTCTCACCCCCTCTCCCAGTACCCCCTGGCTATCTCACCCCCTCTCCCAGTACCCCCTGGCTATCTCACCCCCTTTCCCAGCACCCCCTGGCTCTCACCCCCTCTCCCAGCACCCCCTGGCTATCTCACCCCCTTTCCCAGCACCCCATGTCTCTCACCCCCTCTCCCAGCACCCCCTGGCTCTCACCCCCTCTCCCAGCACCCCCTGGCTATTTCACCCCCTTTCCCAGCACCCCCTGGCTCTCACCCCCTCTCCCAGCACCCCCTGGCTATCTCACCCCCTTTCCCAGCACCCCCTGGCTCTCACCCCCTCTCCCAGCACCCCCTGGCTATCACCCCCTCTCCCAGCACCCCCTGGCTATCTCACCCCCTTTCCCAGCACCCCCTGGCTCTCACCCCCTCTCCCAGCACCCCCTGGCTCTCATCCCCTCTCCCAGCACCCCCTGGCTCTCACCCCCTCTCCCAGCACCCCCTGGCTATCACCCCCTTTCCCAGAACCCCCTGGCTCTCACCCCCTCTCCCAGCACCCCCTGGCTATCACCCCCTCTCCCAGCACCCCCTGGCTATCTCACCCCCTTTCCCAGCACCCCCTGGCTCTCACCCCCTCTCCCAGCACCCCCTGGCTATCTCACCCCCTTTCCCAGCACCCCCTGGCTCTCACCCCCTCTCCCAGCACCCCCTGGCTATCTCACCCCCTTTCCCAGCACCCATGGCTCTTCCATACTCTTGACCCCCCCCACCCCGCGCGAGAATGAGGGCATGCACGCCCCCCCCCCCCGAAAATCGCGGGCACCCCCCTCCCCCGTCTTCAATAAAAAAAAATTAAAAAAATACCCAGGAAACTCACCAGTGCACAGCATAACGGGGGAGGGAGCTGAGGAGCGCACAGCAGAGGTGGCTGGTTCCTGGGGAGGAACCAGCCACCAAGAAGACGTGAGGAGTCGGGCCGGCCCATCCAGCCATCGGCCCTTCTGGCATTTGCCAGAAGTGCTAGATGGCCAGTCCGGCCCTGATCACCATCATCACCATTTATTTATATAGCACCACTAATTCTGCAGCGCTGTACAGAGAACTTACTCACATCAGTCCCTGCCCCATTGGGGCTTACAGTCTAAATTCCCTAACATACACACACAGACTAGGGTCAATTTGTTAGCAGCCACTTAACCTACTAGTATGTTATTTTTGGAGTGTGGGAGGAAACAGGAGCACCCGGAGGAAACCCACGCAAACACGGGGAGAACATACAAAATCCTCACATATAAGGCCATGGTCGGGAATTGAACTCATGACCCCAGTGTTGTAAGGCAGAAGTGCTAACCACTGAGCCACCATCTATACCTCGTATTGCAGATTGTATATAATGTCACCGGTCAATGAAGAAAACACTCTGGAGAGCAGTAAAGGGCGAGTGGCTTGTCTAATTCATCAATGAGAACTTAGCTCTCCATCCATTAACAGATTAGCATGTGTTGTTGAGCTGTGTTAAGTTAATGTCATTAGTGGCCTGGTTATATAACCCCATGTGACCAATATCACGCACTCTGCAATTGTTGTAGTATTGAAACAACGCCACGGAGCCTCTGCCTTCTAGTAAAAATTATTTGTTCTCCTTCCTCCCCAGACAACCGCTGCTTGATGTCTCTGAATAAATTGGCAAGATGGTCATTCTACGGCAGGTACGTTTGTCATTTTCATTTTTTATTGCCGGCTCCTTGCAATAGACAATACAATAAAACAGGGACTTTAACCTTTGCCCAAGAGGCCTCTGACCGAATCTGACATTTAGCACTAAAAAAAAATGCTCTAAATTTAGAAGTTACACTTTGTTCTGTCACTGATGGATTGTTATATTCTTATAACTGCATCTGTAGAACATCTTCAGGAACACGTTGCTACTGGACGGTTTAATTCGTATACGTTATACCCAGTGTACATGGGCAAATGCAGGATTTGTAGAGGGGGGTTTCCACACCACGCCACCAGTGGGCGTGACCAGCATGCATGGGGGCGTGGCTATAATTTTAGACAGTGTTTGGCTGCTCTCCAACTCTTGCTATCCCCATAATATACATGGGCAATGCTGTGTGCACTGTTAGGTCCTTTTTCTAGTAGAGCTGTGTGAAGCAGAAGCAAGGTCCAGACACTTCAATTATACAGTGCCCCAGGCTTGGAGTGGAGTTTCCAGGCACTAGGAAACCCCCCTCGGTTTGCCTATGATCCACCACTTCATGTTGATAACACCCAGGGTACAGGACAAGAGAAATTGTACTGTGCACTTGTCTGTACATACACAATCATAGGAATTACACCCAGTTTACAGAACAAAAGAAGTTGTACTGTGCACATAGAATAATAACAGATAGAAGGAGCGGTATCAGCCAAAATGTTCTTTTCTTCCTCCTCAACTAATAGAATATTGGGAATTCTGATAATGAGAGTGTCCCAGAAATCCAGGCTTCCAGTATCTACATTCTATAATCCTTGGCACAAAATTTGGAAATAAATTAATCTGTCCTATTGTTATGTGAGACAGGCTTGTGTGCTCCAATTCTTATAGCGTTGCACAAAACAGATGCAGTCAATGCCATTCCATAACTCATGTCCATCTAATCTGAGTGGTCTGGAAATGATAATGTTAAAAACTGTTTTGTTACATGGTGTCGGGTTGCAGTGAACAGCAGATTCTCCATGCAGCACATTAAGGTTAGATTAAGCGTTTAAAGAATTTGCCCGTCATCGTTCCATTGTTTGCAGAGATTTTTAGTCCAATTCTAAAAACAAATCAAATATGATACAATGAGATTTGGAACCATAATCGTTGATCTTGGGAGCGTACACACTAATGCAATATCAGGCCGAACGGTCGTTTATCATGTGATTGGCCGATAATCGGCTGAAAACCACGGCCAATCGATTTCTTATGCTGACCACATTTGCTGTAATCTTGCAGACTGATATCACAGTCTTTGTGACCTGAAAAGCTTTAACATTAATGGGCATGTATGTAAAAATGTGGTTGGAAAATGGTTGCAGATATCGACCTATAAATTTGCAATAGTTCTCTTTTCTTTGTGGCTGCTACTTTACTAAGTACTGTTTATTTACCATACAGTTTGTACCAGTTTTATGCCTGTGTGCGTCACTTTTCATGTTACGTCCCAGCTGAACAGAACTTTGGAACCCTTTGTATCAGGATCTATGAAAACACAACATTTGTCTATAAGTGGCCACATTCCGCTGGTACATTATCCATCACTGTCACACTCAGCAGGTCTGGATGGTAAATAATTCTGAACCAATCTATCCTTTAAAAAGTAAACAGCGCGCCGCAGTCACACAGGGCGAAACGTTCCACTCTCTGCATCTATAGAAAAGCAAATACTGAAAGGCAGGACTGAGCCAAGTTATCTCCGACATTCACAGACAAATTGGTCTTGGCACCTCCTTTTTGGTAAACAATGAGAATGGGCCCAGCCTGGGTGCTCTATGGTGGCAGCCTAATGAGGCTTGTGTCACCAGTAAACTATGTCAGCAATTATGTATTGTCCTTGAAGTTTAGTTGTGATTTATAAGTTCAGTGCTAGCGATGCTGTGATTGGGACTATGTAACCATCGAAGAGTGAGGAGTTGCTGCTGTTGTACGTGGATAATATAATATATTACCGCAGAGTTACCTCGTCCAGTTCCCATGGCTGCAGGATCACAGGGGTGTGTACACAACGGGTCACAGAAGCACGCATGGAATGTTATATTGGGCGTAGACTCCTGTACGACTCTCAGACAGGTAATGAGGTCATCGTTATCTCTGTGTCCTGGAATAGAAAGCACAAGAATAGAACAGGTTGGCTATAACCTGTGTAATGTAACTTATGCTCCTCTGTCATGTCAACATCATGTATTTATTACAAATGTTTGTTAATGGTTTGTTTAAGGATTGTAGATGGTGTTTAAAAGAGGTAACATGTTCCCCTATTAATGATTTTTGGCAGAAAATATTTTTGAACTAACTCCTGGTTCATAGAGTTAAGCTGGGTACACACTACAGAAATTACAACCAACTTTTTATGCCGAGCGATTTTACATGTGATCGATGATTCGATCACTCGGTCCATGGACTGCATACACACTAGCCTTGTTTAGGACGATAAAGGGAAGAGCGGACGTCCCTTTAACGACTTTTTACAGCTATGTTATCGTGAGCAATGACTGTAATTTCGTACTCACTGTTGTGGATCGGTCGGAAGTTTATACACACTACACAGCGGAAATGAGATTGGAACGAAATTATTAAACGGTACGACAAACCAAATGAGGCGACAATCGTCAATTTGGGCAGACTTTCGACCATCGTGTCACTGCACACACTGACCCAACTTTTGAACGAGTGGTCGTATGTCGACTGATTGAGCCGATTATTGGACAAAAACCGTGTAGTGTGCACCTAGCTTTAGACTAGACATACACTGCAGGGTTTTCAACTGATTATCGCATTACCAAGCACATTATAAACGAGCGTTCGGCCAGATATCGCATTAGTGTGTACTCTGCAACGATGAACGATTATCGTTCCAAAGCTCATTGTATCGTTTTGTTTGAATCTTAAACTAAAAATCTCAATCAATGATGGAACGATGTTGTTCCAATCCTGCAGTGTGTACACACTCAGGACCGGCAGTGTCCATAGATCTCTATGGAGTGAGCAGAGTCACCATCTTTTCAGCCGATGGTTATGACAGATGAAGAGCACAGATCTGACGGTAAATCATGTAAAACGTGTATAGTGTGTACACAGGAATCGGCTGCTGATCGGGACTTTTAATTATTTTTTTAATTTTATTGTCGTTGGTAAAAACGTTAAGGATATCGTATCGGGAGAAATTTTGTATAGGGTGTACTCAGCCTTAGGGCTAGATTTACTAAACTGCGGGTTTGAAAAAGTGGGGATGTTGCCTATGGCAACCAGATTCTAGCTGTAATTTTGTAGAAGGTACAAAATAAATGAAAGCTAGAATCTGATTGGTTGCTATAGGCAACATCCCCACTTTTCAAACCCGCAGCTTAGTAAATCTAGCCCTTAGTGTCTTAAGCAAAATGTTCCCTGGATACCGGAGAAGTTCTGGAGTTGCGAGTTAGCGGCAGGAGATTACTGCCATATTTGGTGGGACTGTCCTAAACTATAAACTCCTTTTGGAAAGATTTAGTAAATATATCAAACAGATACTGGGAGACAGTGCTAGTTGGTCCTGAAATATTAGTCATGTTAAACATGACTAATATTCCTCTCTCGATACAAAAGTTCCTTATGAGATATTTTAACAATGCAGGAAAAGATATCATCCTAGTCAAATGCAAATTTCCCTCTCCCCCCAAATTAATGATTGGTTTAACTGACTTTTATAGGACATTACTCTATCAGCACTGGAGCAGATAGCAGTTTACATCTGCCTGGTTTAGTTGGTTAGGATTCAAGGAATCTGATACATATAGGAGATATTCTTCTAACTCATTCCTCACTTCAAGTTACAGTTTTTTAATTGGTGTTTTCTTTATAACAAATTATGTTATTATAGGGTTTAATATGAAAATGTAATGTAATGTAACCGCATTTTTTCTTGTTGGATAGACAAGTAAGGATTGCAGAAAAAAAGATGTTTATGTTATAAATGGCACATACCCCTTCAAAGATTGTAAAAACTGCCACAATGTAATTGCAGCCTTTCCTCTACAAAATAATATATGATATATCTAATTATATTTCCAAACGCCTAATTTCATTTATATATTCAAAATGCATTAGAGCATGGGGAGAGGGGGCAATTTCTGACCTGGGGCAAATACAAATAGCCAACTCAGGCATTTCTAGCGGTGCGCTGAAATGGAAAATGGGTGTTACCAAAATATTATGGGTGTGGTTTGTTTAGTGCGGGTGTTTAACACAGCCAATAAATTACATGGAAAATTGTTATTTCAAAGAACGATAATCAGACACAACAATACAGAGGACATTCTAGTGACCTCTATACAATACAGAGGACATTCTAGTGACCTCTATACAATACAGAGAACATTCTAGTGACCTCTATAAAATAGAGAGAACATTCTAGTGACCTCTATACAATACAGAGAACATTCTAGTGACCTCTATAAAATAGAGAGAACATTCTAATGACAAAGGTACAATACAGAGAACATTCTAGTGACCTCTATAAAATAGAGAGAACATTCTAGTGACCTTTATACAATACAGAGAACATTCTAGTGACCTCTATAAAATAGAGAGAACATTCTAATGACAAATGTACAATACAGAGAACATTCTAGTGACTGATATACAATACACAGAGCATTCTGGTGACAGATATACAATATAGATAACTTTTTAGTGACAGATATACAACAGAGAGAATATTCTAGTGACAGATATACCATAGACAGAGCATTCTAGTGACAGATATACAATTAGAGATGGGCGGGTCCGGTTCCCCGAGAACCGAATCCATCCGAATATCGCCTATCCGAGCCGAGTAGCTCGGTACTCTCCCACCCGCTCCAAATCCAAATCGAGGCCGAACGTCACCGTGACGTCGTCGGATCTCGGGGCTCGGATCTCGCGATACTTCAAGATTATAAATACCCGCCTCCACAGCAATCCATCGCCATTTGACAGAGGGAGAGAGCAGGGTGTAGACACAGGCTGATTAGAGCAGGGACAGAGAATACAATATTCTTATTCCAATTGAGCTATCAAAAATCGCTAGAGAAGAGAGGAGGATAGAGGAGGTTTTTTTTTTTCAATATTTGACACTCCCCAGTACTTTTGGGGTGTCCCCCATAATTGTGCATAAATATTTCTGGCAGTGAAAATTACTATCTGTCAGCAGTATCTACCAAATACTTTTTAGCACTCCCCAGTGCTTTTGGGGTGTCCCCCATAATTGTGCATAAATATTTCTGGCTGTGAAAATTACTATCTGTCAGCACAAGTGCTTTGGGCTCAGAATGGATTCAAAGCAGTCCACATATGAGCAGAATGAGCAACCAGGTTCTGTCACCAGTCCTGTAGTAGTGTTCCCAGTACGTCATCTGGGCAAGGCGATGTCAAACTACACAGTGTTTCGAAATCAGTCCAAAAAACAAAAACAAATTTTTTTTTTTACTGTGTTGAAGCGAAAAAGAAGTGTTACTGAGCAAAAGTTAAGTGCCGATAAAAAAAAATTGCCAACATGCCATTCTACACACGCAGTGGCAAAGAGAGAATGAGGCCTTCACCTTTGGCTATTAGCGGCAGATCCCAAAAAGTTACCGAGCCTACAAGTGGAGCCCAACTACTGTTACATATCAAAGCCGAGCTGCAAGATAACAGTAAGGCATTAGAGGATAATGTTTGCTCTGATTCACAAATGACACCAATCCCTGTGGAGAGTCCATCCACCAGTGGGATGTCTAATTGTGAGCATTCTGTTAGTGTACCCATAAAGAAGGGCCCTTTCAGCAGTTCTGCTGATGTGTACCTAAACAGCCCGAGTGTAGCCAGTGATACACAAATTGAGGATGCTACTTTGGAAATAGAAGAGGATGAGGGGGAGATTTGTGGAGGCGACGAGGGCGCTAATGAGGATGTTGATGATTATGATGCAGACAGATACCAAATTGCCTTTCTCAATTTCTATTTATATTCTAGATTATATAACGGCTGAATAGATTTCTATTTTTACTCCTAGTGGAGAGGGGATCTGATGCAGACAGATACCAAACTGCCTTTGTCCATTTCTTTGTATATTCGAATTTCTAGTTCCACAGTCTGTGCAGGCTGCTTTGTTTATATTGAACTACAAGTGGAGGGCGGGGGAGGACATAGATAGCCAACAAACTACTGTGGTCCATTTAATTTTACTTTCTAGTTCCACAGTCTGTGCAGGCTGCTTTTTTTAATATTCAACTACAAGTGGAGGGTGTAGTATACACCCAAAGACGATGGCTACATTGCCAATAATCAAAGATGGAGGAGGTAGACAATCAGGTTTGTCTGTATAATTTGCAGACAAGTGTTCGAATTAAGGACGGCCTACCAGGGATTAAACTGTTTTTTTTCATAATTTATTAGCTTTAGAATTACCTCACTTATCTAAGAAACTGGTGGAGCACTAAATTAGGTTATTTTAGACCCAAAATGTTTTATTTTTTTCAAAAATAGCAAAACAAAACCAAACAAGATCAAACCCAAAACCAAAACACGCAAGGGCGGTTTTGCAAAACCAAAACCAAAACACGAAGGTAATCCAGATCCAAAACCGAATACAAAACCAAAACACGGGGGTCAGTGACCATCTCTATATACAATACACAGAGAATTCTGGTGACTGATATAGAATACATTGAGCATTCTAGTGACAGATATACAAGAGAGAGAATGACACTGCCCAACTGCACTGGAGACTGCCAACAACCCTGGTACCCCTTCTGTGTCTATCTGTAAAATGGCGCCGGATCTCCGTGGAGGGCAGTACTTATAGAATCCAAAACTTGCGAGATCCGATGACGCAACAATGACTTTTGGCCTAGTTTTCACTTCCGAGGGCACGCGAAAGTACTGAGCTGTCTAGGGTCGGTACTCGGATTCGCGAAATTCGGGTGGGCTCCATTCTCGGAGCACCGAGCCCAAGCATCTCTAATCTAGGCCTCTATAGGTGGTGAACATGGGGTTGTATGTGGAATGCTCTGGGTAGTATTGTACCTCTCTTAATGCACTTGGAAAGTTGTGGAACTGTCCTGTTTTCGGAATACTGATTGGGTTTCCAGTAATATTAAACACTGGATACTTGAAAGTTAATTGCCAAAAGGGGGTCAGAGAGAATCCCAAATATTGGAATAGGCACACAATAGAGCTCAGAAGTACAAACACTGCACACAACCCCGGTGCTTACTGTCTGTATCCTGTTCAACGTTCACCTGCTCAAGCATTATAGTCCTATCTCCAGTGTGTATATGAGGGACCCTGGGCTGTATTATATGCTGGATATTATTGGCTACTTATGGTGAACATTGAACCATGTTGTTTGCTGGATTTTGCAGACTATATTTGATGGACATTGATTGCACGGTATAATATGGTAGATAATCTGGGCTGTATATGATTGACATTAAAGTGTGAATTACGCTGGACATTCTGTGCTGTAGATGATGGACACTGGGCTTTAGTATGCTGGACATGGTGCTTTAATGTATGATGGATTAGTACAATTTATCATAATTTTTACGTTTATCAAACCCAAATGGATTCTTCCCCAATCACACATAACCGACTGTTCTGAACAATGTGGATGTTCAGCTGTTATGTGGAGTTTGGGAGTGACATGCATATTGTTTTATTTTAAATGGGAGTTTATCATGTCAGTAAGTTTACTGTCAGTAAATAATATTATTGATCAGTGAAAAAATGATATCTCACTGACATGATTAGCCTACATATCACATGCTCTATACCCAGGCCTTGCGGGGGCGCCATCGGACATTGAGCCAGGGCCATCTTTTCCATTGGGCACGATGGGCAGCTGCCCGGGGGCCCCACGGGCAAGGGGGCCCTATAGGCACGGCTCTTAATGAGAATAAATAATCCTGCAAAAGAAAAAACCTACAAAAAAAACCTACAAGGGTCACTGAGCAAGTACATCTATCTATCTCTATCTCTATATATCTATATATCTATATCTATATCTGTATCTGTATACATCTATATATCTAAATCTATATCTAGGGGCCCCGGTGCACTGCTTTGCCCGGGGGCCCATAATGTTGTTAAGATGGCCCTGCATTGAGCAGGCATTGATCTCTATGCAGGCAGCAGCCGCTGCTCTAAAGTAACATCTAAAGCTGCCGGCCGCCGCACAGTTGTGTTAGTTTCAGCCATAATTACAATGTCAGGCTGACATTCACATTTATCGAGAGTCTCAGCAGCACTCTCACAACCCAATAAGCTCCGCCCCTTCCATCCAATAAGCTCCGCCCCTTACATCCGATAAGCTCCGCCCCCCGATGAGGCAAAGATAAACTATGGTGGGGTGCAGGATCAAACAGGCGTGGATACTCTTACCTGCTGACATCCATATGGAAGAAGGTAAGTGTCAGGGAGGAGAGAGGGAGGGCTATTAATGTTTTGGGTAAAAGGTCTGGGCTGTTAATTTAATAGTAGGGTGATGCTGCTCAAAACAAAATATAGTTGCATGTTATAAAACAAGTTTTGCATTTCTGCAATATTTAATGGCTTAGTGAGTGCTTCTGACATTTTATTTAAGTACTTACTGTATGCAATTATACATTACATTGCTATTTAATGATGAAAATAATGATAAATTAGGTATTATGTTTTTCCACATTGCACGGGGTTAATCATTTAATGGTGGGTGGGAACTATTAATTTGTGAGTAGGGGCTATTTATTTGGGGGTATTTAATATAAAAGTGTTGTCATGGTGGTGCCTATTTAATGTGGGACTATAAATTTATAGTACTGGGATGATTTGAGGGCTATTAATTGAATGGGAGCAGGCAGAGTTTGAAGAGAAAAGGGGCTATTTATTAAATGTGAAAACTATTAATTTAATGTTGGAGCTCATAGGAGGGAATTAAGTTTATTATTAAATGGAAATTTTATTAATTTAATGTCAGGGCTGTTTGGAGAAATAGGTCTATTTATTAAATGGGAATTATATTAATTTAAGGTCTGTGCTGCTTGCAGGGAGGGAGGCCTAATTATTAAACTTGGGTGCTCTTGATTTGGGGGAGGGAGGCCCAGAGGGTTCTCTCCTTGCTAAACTTTCCATAATTCATGTACCTATCCTTTATTCCAAACAGGGCATCAACATTCCAGGATCCAGACAAGCAGCATTTGAGTTTAAGCCACCAGCAGCTGCAGGTAAGGAAAGCTTCAAGAACAGGAAGGAGAAAGCAGGACAGTCTGCCAACAGTCCTGATTCTGGTGGGGCAGTCCTGATTTTGGGTTTGCTTGTTTCGCTCAGTCAGGACTTTGTACCCCCTGCAAGGACAGTTGGGAGGTTTGTCCTACTTCACACTGCTCTGCTAGTGAAGGGTAAACTGCATGCACCTAATAGTAGTGTACGCAGCATTGCCTGTCTATTTGAGCATAGGAAGGGGTTGTAGAGCAGCCTAGCACTATATAAAATTATAGCAACTCCCCTTACGTGATGGTCCTGCCCACCCTGGTGGCATGGAGTGGAAACTCCTCTCTACAAATCCTGTGTTTGTTCCTAAACAATAAATGCAGAATTTGTATTCATTTATTTTCAAAAGTCAAGTGTGTGTGTGAGTGGCTGAGAAGATGGTTTTGGGGCGAGCAGGGGCGGTAGGCTGAAGTTTTGCCCAGGGTGCTGTGAAACCTGGCACCGGCCCTTTCTATACCACTGGTTTGAGACTGAGGGGTAGATAGAGCAAACCTTCTAAAAAATTAAAAGTGGAGATGTTGCCCATAGCAACCAAACAGATTCTAGCTGTCATTTATCTAGTGCATTCTAGGAAATGATAGGTAGAATCTGATTGGTTGCTATGGGCAACACTTCCACTTTTTTAAGAAGGTTTTATACATCTACCCTTCAGTGCAAACCTCTCATTTCTAGTTTCCGAGATGCTCTTTCTAATTTGTTGATCATTTCATTTTTGTTAATACATTTACAGATTACATGAATAATATGTCAGTAAAAATTGATGGCTGTCAGTAAATTTTCATAAAACTGTTGAACGATTTTTCCAAGACCTCAGCAATGTCCCTGGTTCCTAGTGAATCGATAAGCTGATCAATATTGGTTCCTCTGACAATATGGCCGCTTCCTCTGTATGCAGACAACAGGAGAGCCTTAAAGTGGAACTTTAACCCCCCCCTCTCCCAAAAGATAAAACTCAGTGTTCACTTTGCTTCGTCAACCTTCTGAAAGATCACATTAGCATATAGATTGCAGACAGCGTGGACTGTCCGTTAGGTGTAGTATTTTTGGAACAGATGACATTTTGATGGTCCCCACAAGCTCAGGGCGTCGGAACGTTCAGGAACAATTTATTGATACAATTAAGACAATGGGTTTCCAGTGAGCGGTTTTGTACCAGCGCTGACATTTGTGACCCGACTTCCAAACTCAGAGCAGACACTTAATCAAATTACCTCAATCTCAGCGTTAAATTCGGCAGCATCAGATAATGTCTGGGGTCTTGTGAGCAATTACAGCATGCGGGTCGGTTGCTGCCTCCGGCACAAAACAAGTCCCAAGGCAGCTGCTTTAAGGGGCTGTACGTTTATATTTGTATTTTTATTTTGACTTACACAGGGAATGTATTTGCTAGACATAGTTTTACGTTATCCCTCTGTGCCGGCTACAAGCAACCTGCCACCTCTTTGTCTGCATTCTGTCATATATCTGACCTTTCCTCCCCTAATGATGACACATAGCTCTTTCCTTGTCACTGGACTATGTCATTGTATTGTGAAACATTTATAGATACACAGAAACACACGGCCCATCTGTATTCCTAAGTATCTGAGATGCTATTTGACGCTTAGGTTTTGTTTCCCAGATTATTTACTAATTAACAGGTTTATTTTTTTTTTTTATATAACGCCTACAGATTACGCATCGCTTTACAATATATATGGCATCATTCACATCAGTCCCCGCGGGAGCTGACAATCTATATTCCGTACCACACACACACACACACACACACACACACACACTAGAGTTCATTTTTGTCAAGAAGCCAATTAACCTACCAGTATGTGTTTGGTGTGTGGGAGGAAACCGGAGCACCCGGAGGAAACCCACGCAAACACGTGGAGAACATACAAACTCCACACAGATAAGGCCATGGTCAGAATCGCACCCATGACCCCAGGGCTGTGAGACAGCAATGCTAACCACGTTGCAGCAGCCGTATGTCTATCCCATGTTTAAAGTTCCCTTAGCCGGTACCACCTCTTTCGGAAAGATATTCCACTTATTTACTCCAAGCTGTATATAGTGACGTCCGTTAGCCTTTTCTGGTAAGTTTTGAGGAGTTGATCATGAACCATTTTAGTATTTTCTAATTTATTCACCTTCTGGAGATACGACCTCCAGAACTTGACAGTATCATCATCATCATCATCACCATTTATTTATATAGCGCCACTGATTCCGCAGCGCTGTACAGAGAACTCATTCACATCTGTCCCTGCCCCATTGGAGCTTACAGTCTTTATTCCCTAACATACACACACACAGACAGACAGACAGGGAGAGAGAGAGAGACTAGGGTCAATTTTTTAATAGCAGCCAATTAGCCTACTAGTATATTTTTGGAGTGTGGGAGGAAACCGGAGCACCCGGAGGAAACCCACCAGTATTCTCATTGTGGTATCACCTCCTCGCTCTGTCTGATACTAATTCCTCTCTCTATCATCCAAATTCCTCATTGCTTTGTTACATTGATTGCCTAAATTTAAGTCACCCACATAATAAATCCTAAGCCCTTATCTCCTCAGAATCTCCATGTTTGTCTTATCAATACTATATTCAGCCATCGTATTTTAGAAAGTACATGATTTTGTTTTTAGTTGGTATTGAACTGTAGTTGCCGCATTCTTGACCATTTCTCTAATCTATCTACCCAATCACGCTGACGACATAGTCGATCTGTCTACACAATGCACATGTCAGCATTTAGCCTTTCACATTTACACTGTTGGAAAAATGTACGCCACCAAATCTATGTTGTTTGGAACCTTGTATGTTTCTTTCAGCAGCGTTTCCATTAATCACTCCTACTCATGTCAGATTTCCTACCTCCTTGTCACACTTCAATAAGATTGACAGGAGGGATTGTGGGAGGAATCAGAGCAAATATGAGCAGCAGAAGGGAAAGAATGGCACCTCTCCTGAATAGTGAGCTCTAAGAGCAGCCAAATGCACGGGAAATAAAAAATATAGGGATAGAGTCACTTTAAAGCGGAACTAAAGTCAGAACTGAAAACACTTATTTTAAAACTCCATATAATATGTATCTATTAACAATTTTATGTGAAGGTAATACATTTTTTTGGCATATTTACTTTCATATGTATGTGTGTATGCAGTGCTTTGTTTGTCATAGAACTCACTGGAACTGAGATTCGACACCTTTTTTCAACGGATTTTCCAAGTTTTAAAAGTATCTTTTGAACATTTGATGTTTGGACCACGTGGACTTGAATCGCCCTGTCAAGCGCAGCAGGTGGGCGGCAAATGCATTAAAATGGTGCATGCGGGCTGCTTGTGTGTCGAGTCCGATGCATGCCTGCCTCGTCTGCGCTGGTTGTGATGGCCTGCTCGACTTGTGGCGCTGCTCAGGTTGTGATTGGACGTGTGGTCGCGCACTGAGTGCTGACTGCGGGCGGCGACTGTTATGTTTCATTGCACAACTGACGTGTTTGCATGTGTGTACAGTGATTGACTACGTGATGTGAGTTCCGACACCTTTTTTCCTCCAAAAAAAGCACTGAATATAGATATAATTCTTCTTCAGTACTGGGTTGATTTTATAAAATTGCCGATTTAAGTCTCTAGGTGGCGCTGGTGCATCATTGTGACTTTAATTAAACCTCTAACCAAACTTTTGGGCATAACTCAAGTTTCCCATAATTAGAATGGAGCATGGAAACACTCATAAGAAAAACATATGAGGAGGAATTATACTATATCTGAAACTCTGATTAGAGCATTAAGATATATACACAAGACAATAGGAATCAGAACACTGCTCAAAAGAGCTTACCATCTAAAGTAGAGGAATCAAACCAGGAGGTCAAGTGTATATATATTTAAGGCTAAATTGAAATTTTTATTAAAGCATCAGATATCATCAGCTATTTATATAACACCTCTTATTCCGCAGCGCTGTACAGAGAACTTACACCGGTCCCTGCCCCAATGGAGCTTACAGTCTAAATTTCCTATCACACACAGACTATGGGCAATTTGATAGCAGCCAATTAGCCTACTAGTATGTTTTTGGAGTGTGGGACGAAACCCACGCAGACACAGGGAGAACATACAAACTCCACACAGATAAGGCCATGTTCAGGAATCAAACTCATGACCCCAGTGCTGTGAGGCAGAAGTGCTAACCACTGAGCCACCGTTCTGCTATATTATACTGCTTGTTGAATGTTTGCTATCTGTGCATGCTATACTTTCCCAATTAAATACTTGTTTAGTATAACCTCCGGAGAAGTCAGCAAACCCCATGTGTGTTTCACCAAACTTCCGCTGAACCTTGAACACTCTGAATGTTTGGTCACTCGCTCTTGTTTTACTTCATCTAAATATCAGCGAATCAAATCTATTTTTTTTTTTTACTGATATATGTACATGTATGTACTGATATATGTGTTACATCTTCACACGCTCTCTGAAAACTGAGAGCTCACCCTATTCCAAACTATTCAACTCACACTAATTCACCCTCACACCTACCCTACTCCTACCTATACTACTCAAACTACTGCACCCTTACACCTACTCTACTCACACTTATAATACTCACACTGCTACACCCTCACATCTACCCTATACGAACCTATACTACTCACACTAATGTACCCTCACACCTACCCTACTCCAACCTACACTGCTCACACTAATGTACCCTCACACCTACCCTTCTCCCACCTGTGCTACCCACACTAATGCACCCTTACACCTACTCTACTCCAACCTACACTGCTCACACTAATACAACCTCACACCTACCCTATTCATACCTATACAACTCACACTGATACACCCTCACACCTACCCTACTCCCACCTATACTACTCACACTGATACACCCTCACACCTACCCTACTCCCACCTATACTACTCACACTAGTACACCCTCACACCTACCCTACTCCCACCTATACTACACACACTGATACACCCTCACACCTACCCTTCTCACACTTATAATACTCACACTGATACACCCTCACTCCTACCCTACACCTCCTACCCTCACCTACTCACACTAATACACCCTCACACCTATCCTACTCCCACCTATACTACTCACACTAGTACACCCTCACACCTACTCTACTCCAACCTACACTGCTCACACTAATACACCCTCACACCTACCCTACTCCCACCTATACTACTCACACTGATACACCCTCACACCTACCCTACTCCCACCTATACTACTCACACTGATACACCCTCACACCTACCCTACTGCCACCTATACTACTCACACTGATACACCCTCACACCTACCCTACTCCCACCTATACTACTCACACTGGTACACCCTCACACCTACCCTACTCCCACCTATACTACTCACACTGGTACACCCTCACACCTACCCTACTCCCACCTATACTACTCACACTGATACACCCTCACACCTATCCTACTCCCACCTATACTGCACAAACTCATCACAACTGTCCCAATCTCCACTTTGAGCCACAATCTCTCCTTTTATTTCAGCTGTGCCCTCTTCCACTTTGAATTTAAGCTCTCTAATGATCAGGTTCCTCCATACCCTTTGCTTTCATGTCTGCATTTATTTTACCTCATGAAAAAAACCTCAAGTGAACAGCGCAGAATTAAGCCCCAAAAATAACAATAATATAAATAACTTATAGCAGCTAACATAATAGTCGCTATAATAATAAGGGTAGGAGAAAATAAAAGAGCATTTAACTCGAACAGTCATATAAAATTCATATAATACATGAACAAAAAATAAAATAAACAACAATAAAGATTGGCGTTGCAATTGTCCGTATTAGGTGGCCACCTGGCGGGGTAGACTTCGATAAGGAGTCACTACAGAAGGGAGCCGGTGTTCTTACCACTTCAATTCACAATTTGGTTTCTAACTAACTTCTTTGGATCTGTCATGTTATACTATGGGAGTGTGCTCTTACTCACAAACTGAGCTTGAATACCACCTTGAATGACTATACATCTTTCTCTATACAGAACCATCATTTATTCTCAAGCTGTAAATGAGACATAGGGGTATATTTACTAAACTGCGGGTTTGAAATAGTGGAGATGTTGCCTATAGCAACCAATCAGATCCTAGCTGTCAATTTGTAGAATGTACTAAATTAATGATAGCTAGAATCTGATTGGTTTCTCTGGGCAACATCTCCATATTTTCAAACCGCAGTTTAGTAAATATACCCCATAGTCTAAGGCTTGGAGGAAGCATTAAACATCCCTAAAGAGCTTAAATACAGCTCAGTTTGGGATCAATTTCACCTGGAACATACACCGCTGTCTATTATTAACAGTATATATATAATCCACATTGTTTTATCATATATGTCTGTGTAATAGAAAGGGAAAAATGAAGCAGATTCGGGCTAGATTCGAAATTTTGCATAGTGTCATGAGAAAAGGTACAGTTTGATAACAAAACAGCAATTAATAAGACCACATACTTTTTTCAACGTGCATTAAACACATTGGGCCTGATCCATTAAGGAAAGTACTCATTTTTTTTTACTTAATTTTTCTCCTGGACAAAACCATGTTACAATGCAAGGGGTGCAAATGAGTTTTTTTTATTTTGCACATAAGTTAAATACTGGCTTCTTTTTCCTAGATCAACTTTAAATTTCAGTGTACAAATAAGCTATCAAGTATGTGTGTGTTACATGTAAAAACATCCAGTATTTAACTTATGTGCAAAATAATAAACTAATTTGCACCCAGGGGCGGGCTGGCCCGGGGGGCAGGGGGGCATCGCCCCACCGGGCCGCTCGGTCAGGCCGCTATTAGGGCCGGGGGGAAGGCCGGCCGCCCGCCCCCCGGCTGCAAAATACTATGCTTTCCCCCGCAGCCGCATCTGATGACATCAGATGCGGCCGTGTCAGCGCACAGGCGGCCGCATCACATGACAGGGGATCCCTTTTCACGTGATGCGGCCGCCTGTGTGCCCCCCGGCCACGCCTCTCCCAGCCCGCGCCTGTTTGCACCCCTTGCATTGTAACATGGTTTTGTCCAGAAAACTTACTCAATTTCTTACTTAATGTCCTTGATGAATCAGGTCCATTATGACGCTGAACAAAATAAATGTAATAATAATGTAAGACAAATGTACACACTACCTGACAAGCAATTCTGCATTCAGAAGCATTAAATGTGTATTAAAATTAGAGATGTTCACTGACCCCTGTGTTCTGGTTTTGGCTTTGGTTTTGGTTTTGGATTTGGATTAACTTCGTGTTTTGGTTTTGGCAAAACCGCCCTTGTGTGTTTTGGTTTTGGTTTTGGATCTTGATTTTTTTTCTAAAATCCCCTTTTTTTTTTGCTAATATCACATATGTTTGCATTTTCTCCCCCTACATTATTATTAACCTCAATAACACTAATTTCAAGTCATTTGCAGTAAATTTTGACCACCTCACAGGTCATAATATTATTTTCATACACTTTCAAACAAAGACTGCAGATTTAGAAGACCAAGCCTGCCAGCCCTATTATTTCTATTTCAGCATCTCTAATTAACATGCATTGGAGTTCTATGGGAATGCACTTTAGGCACCTGCTAAATCTCTTACCAACAATTTGTCAAGACCTGGTTCACCTATATTTAACACAGGAGGCGCTGGATGTATGCATTGAGATTAGAGATGCTCACTGACCCCCGTGAACTGGTTTTGGTTTTGGATCTGGATTAGCTTTGTGTTTTGGTTTTGGCAAAACCGCCCTCGTGTGTTTTGGTTTTGGTTTTGGATTTTTTAAGGAAAAATAAATAAATAAATAAATCCTAAAATATGCTGAAATCACATATTTTTGCTCTTTGTTTGTTCCTACATTATTATTAACCTCAATAACACTAATTTCAAGTCATTTGCAGTCAATTTTGACCACCTCACAGATCACAATATTATTTTCATACACTTCCGGACAAATACTGCAGCGACCTGGCTGGATGGTAAGCGACAGAGCAATGACACAAACACACGGCAGTTCCTACCACATCTAGGACACATTGGCACACAGCAGTGGCAGAAAAGAAAAATGGTGCAATATGAAATTGTCCTTGGCCTTTTCTCCTGGACAAAACCATGTTACAATGCAAGGGGTGCATATTAGTTTATTATTTTGCGCATAAGATAAATACTGGTTGTTTTTTCATGTAGCACACAGATACTTGGTAGCTTTATTTTTACAGTGTAATGTAAAGTTGGTCTAGGACATGCTGTACCCCAACTATAAATCTGTCCACACATCTTAAACCCCCCCCCCTCCTCCAATGCAACATGGTTTTGTCGAGGTGCAAAATTACTCTTTTTTTTTCTTTCCTTTCCTTACTGAATCTGCCCCTTAGTGCGCAATGAAGACTATATGAGCGCACTGGAGTTTTTTGTATTTCACGTTTAACCAGTACTCTCTGAAAACATACAAAATACCCGAAGCAAAGTCTAAGAGTTACGTGCCAGGAATCTCGTTATATTTTAATATAGTTAATGTTTACCATGTCGGTGTGGGTTGTTACATTTCACAGATGAAGTTCCATCGTTGTTCATTGTACTAACGTCCTCTCTGGATCAGTTATTGCCACTATTGGGATTTTCATGTTTGATCAGTATTTTGCTCAGCAATTGTCTCCTGATTTTTTTTGCAAACAGCTGAGAGTGACGTCCTGCTGTGAGCTGGAAGTCTGTGGTGAAATAATATTCATCAATTCAACAGCTTGAATAAAAATCTTCTGTTATGACAGGTTCCTGGTGTTGTTAGATATTTAATAGGTATTTTGTTATTTCAATTTAATTTTTCTTGCATTGTTTTTTTTACCTTGCGGTAGAAAATCTTGGGCCTGCTCCATTAAGGCAGCGAAACGAATGTATTGTGCGTTTGTTGGAAAATGCACATAATTGGGACACACACACAACTACAAGCGGTTCTGAAGAAGCGTCTCTTGTTGAATACGGGTCTAGGTGCGCTCTGCATGTGCGGAACTTGCCATATTGAGACAGACACAAAATATTGCAGAATACGTACAATATATATATGTGGAATATAAAATCTCAAACGCACCGAAAAAAACATTTATTCAATTATTGTCATCTGTTAATAATGCAGTCATTAATTTAAAAAAAAACAAAAAGAACATTTTCGATAAAATACATTTATCACATACTTGCCCGCTCTCCTTTAATGTCCGGGAGACTCCTGAATTCCGGGTAGGTCTCCCGAACTCACTGGAGTGCAGACAAGTCTCTCGCATCCTGCAATTCAGCAGCCAAAATGACGCGAATTGTGGTGAATGGCGTCTTTTTGGACCTGCCCTTGTGGCCGTGCCCCAACCCTCCCGCCTTACCACCAAACTCCCTTTCCGGCAACTCCTGGAGGCCTCCAAGTAGGTAAGTATGATATATCAGGATGTCTTAATGTATTAACTGCATTTTTACAGTTGCTCCTGATTACAAACACATGTCGTGGCATGCTCACACAGCAATCATCACTACTAATTAGCACTTACACCTGACCTGTAGCTAGGGCAAGTCATAGGACTGAAAAACACGTACCTGAGAGATGCTCAAAGCTTGAATCAAATACTGCTGCGTGCGCTGAGCTTGGCACGCCCTTACTGTTCATTGGCTATGTGCATATGCCCAGTCCCGTGTCCGTACCGCCCCTGAAATCGTAGGCTGCCGTAACTGTCCTTTGCGCTAGAAGATGAATTGCATCCACTTGCGTTTTCTGCCATACAATCCGTTTCTGGCCATGCTCAGTGCACATTAAAATGTTCCAGAAATTATTATATATATGTTATTTCTGAAGCTTTGTGATGTGGAAGCCCTGTACCTGTATTCATGTGAATATATTACAGCCTCAGCCTTAACGCATGAGGTCATTCTGTATTTATTAATTAATTATTCAGAGGGCTCCTAGGACTTGTCCCCCTGGAGAATACAAACAACAAGGACAAGCTTCACAGCTGTCCCCAAGTTGTGGGAACAGATATAGATGGTGCCGATAATAGCGTTAAAACTAAAATAAAATAAGGTTTTACATTTTATTAATTGATGCAGGAGATAACAGAGGCTAAATATTGGTCAAGAGTGTAAAAAGAGGAATTAACAGAAAGTGATACAAAGATGTGAGTGAGAGGTATATCGGTTACATTTATAGAGAAATATAACATTACATGTGGCATATGGTTACTGCCCTTATTATAAATAGCTTCTGTGTGTGAATTTAGAACCTGCTTTCTTCTAATTTTATGCATAAGTGTGATTTTTTTTGTTTTTTTAAAACTGTACATGTATGATCTGTCTATCTATCTATCTATCTATCTATCAGGGGGTGCCCAGGGCATTGGGCCACACAAACCGCAATTCCCTTTGCTCCATCCACAGGTCCCTATCTGATCCCGAGGTACAACTATGACACACTCCGGATGCTATTTCCCAGAGATCTCCGCCAGTCACCCTCGGCGTACAACTTCTCAATAGAACAGCCTAGGGAGGAGAGTAACACAATTAAGGGCAGGCAAGGATACAAGTAAACGGAGAGGGGTGTACGAGGGGGTGACTCCCTTTACCCCACTTGCCGTTCCCTCGAATTACTCGGCCTGGGCACGGGGCTGCGGATACTCGGGACGAGCACAGATCCTTCCGGAGTATCCTACTCACTACCATACTGGCGAGGGCTCTTGCCAAGAAGAAGACACGCACCGGATGGTGATACCCATCGGGACTCACTCTCTTCTCCTGACAATCGTCCACGCCCAGTGTTTTAGCGCCTGTTAGAACCGGGCAGTAAGAACACAGTCCTCCCACAGCTCTACCTTCAGCCGGACATGTACCACCCACACCTAGACTAACTTCAACACAACAGACAGTCCCTGGTCCTATGAACAGTCTATGTGACCTGGTACCGCTACACTTACAACTCACTAGTACTAAGTGTTGTACATGACTTTCCCCACACAGTTCCATTAGGTAACACACTCTACGTGGACGAGAAAAGGGTGTACCAGGAGCCTACCTTTGATGGGGGCCTGACTCTTGGACCCTATAGGGAGAATTTCAGGCTAGCTCTTAGTGTTTCCCTCCCCTCTTCTTAACGGTGACCCTCAATCCAGGGATTTACAGGGGAAGATATCCTCCCCCAACTAGGAAGTGTTCACCTCAGGGGCCAGTCTGGAACAGCATGATGCTAAGCAGGGGCAACTTGCCTGGAACCGTGAGTGGCCACTGCCGGAACTCTGGGCAACCCACTCCACGTTTCATGGAACACACAGCACGGACGTGGAACCACCAACCATAGCTGCTAGAACTCAAATCCGCTCACCCCAGATTGGAACCACTAGCCTGGACCTCTGGAACTCAAACTAGGACTGTGCTATACTGCCAGCTCGGTTGCCCTGTCACCTATTTCCCGGGTGTGGAGAACACTTCAAGGCGCTAGGGCTGAACTGGGACTTCGGCTAAGGGGGAGCAATTACAGGAGCCCAATTACTCAAATCACGACAGCAACGTGATCACCACACAAATGATCACTTCACTCCTGGAAAACAGACCGACCCGGTCTTGATCAGTGGAAAATGTCCTTCAATGCTACTACCCACTCCCTAGCCTGAGTAAAATCAAAGGCTAATCCTGTTTCTATGGTTTGGGGCTCAGGCCAGGGGCCTGTCTCTTGCTGCCTCAGGCTACTAGGACCTGTCTCTTGCTGCCTCAAGCTACTGGGGCCTGTCTCTTGCTGCCTCAGGCTACTGGGGCCTGTCTCTTGGTGCCTCAGGATACTGGGGCCTGTCTCTTGCTGCCTCAGGCTACTAGAGCCTGTCTGTTACTGCTTCAGGCTGCTGGGGCCTGTCTCTTGTTGCCTCAGGCTCCTGGGGCCTGTCTCTTGCTGCCTTAGGCTATTGAGGCCTGTCTGTTGCTGCCTCAGGCTACTGGGGCCTATCTGTTGCTGCCTCAGGCTACTGGGGCCTGTCACTTGCTGCCTCAGGCTACTGGGGCCTGTCTCTTGTTGCCTCAGGATACTGGGGCCTGTCTGTTGCTGCCTCAGGCTACTGGGGCCTGTCTGTTGCTGCCTCAGGCTACTGGGGCCTGTCTGTTGCTGCCTCAGGCTACTGGGGCCTATCTGTTGCTGCCTCAGGCTACTGGGGCCTGTCACTTGCTGCCTCAGGCTACTGGGGCCTGTCTCTTGTTGCCTCAGGATACTGGGGCCTGTCTGTTGCTGCCTCAGGCTACTGGGGCCTGTCTGTTGCTGCCTCAGACTACTGGGGCCTGTCTGTTGCTGCCTCAGGCTACTGGGGCCTATCTGTTGCTGCCTCAGGCTACTGGGGCCTGTCACTTGCTGCCTCAGGCTACTGGGGCCTGTCTCTTGTTGCCTCAGGATACTGGGGCCTGTCTGTTGCTGCCTCAGGCTACTGGGGCCTGTCTGTTGCTGCCTCAGGCTACTGGGGCCTGTCTGTTGCTGCCTCAGGCTACTGGGGCCTGTCACTTGCTGCCTCAGGCTACTGGGGCCTGTCTCTTGCTGCCTCAGGAAACTGGGGCCTGTCTCTTGCTGACTCTTGGGGGGGCTGAGGGCACTTTGGGAATCCTGAGGGTATTTTGGAGTCCTAACGTGCTTGTGCCCACAGAGGGTGTGCAGTGACTGAGGTGCGGCAGGAGCCCAGTAAAGGGGGTGCCCACAGGGGCCCTACCTGGATCCGGCTGTATTCTGGTGTCTTCCCCACTCTTCTTCATCCCGCCGCTGTCCTTAATGTTCAGCCGTGGATGTACCTGGAGTCTTTGGGACCAATTCCCCAACTTCTTCTTAGCAGGGTAGCTCTCAGCCGATACAAGGGCCCCCTGCAGCTGCTCTCCGTTGTCTGGCTAGGCTGCTTCTCTCTTCCAGTATGACGTCCCACGATGTCCTCTCTCTTCAGTCTCTGCGAAGAACTGAGAAAATGGCAGCGCGCAGCGTCTTAATTAGCCCCTGGCGCGCCACGCCATGTGGTGCCAAAAATTTTAATGGCTGGATGGGGAGCTATGACTTGCTCCCTGTCCCGCCTAACAAGGAACAGACAGTGAATCACAATCGAATCACTGCTGCCGGGGACCTGAAGCCACAGTGGAGAGACTCCCACATATTGGGGCATATTCAACTGTCCGCATTACTCGCAAAAGTAATGTGGCTTGAGCACTATTACCGTTGTTATGGTAATAGTGCGTGTAATTACCATTATTACAGCACATTTAACGCTGGCTTTCAGCTCGCAGCTCCCTTTCGTGAAATCCGGATTAGAATTACCGTAATAACGGTAATCGTTTTAACGCCGCGTTGCTTTAGAGAGTAACCCAGACAATTGAATATGCCCCATTATCTATCTATCTATCTATCTATCTATCTATCTATCTAGTTCATCTTTGAACACAATGTTTATAAAATAAACATACCTTGTATGCATGTATTCAAATAGAAGCGGATCCCAACATATGTTTCTATTTGAATTTGGGTATAAGTAGACAATGATCTAATGGTGCACTATGTGCTTTATATATTTAATATATTTCCTTTATACATTAAACCACAACATTAATTAAAACGTAACTTTTATTGTTAAATAAGGTATTATTAAAAAAGCAGCGAAATATAAAGTGAAGTGTAATAAAGTGATTAAAAAAGTGCTGTGTATGGTGATTAATCTATTAGTTATATAGAAGGTGGTATTTATGAATTCATGTCCCCACTTTCTAAACTGGAATACCCGATAGGTTACTTAGTATAATACTTCAATAAGTATTCCAGATAGCTATTACCATGTAAATTTATTATTTTAAATTGTCATATTAATACAGATATTTGTCCTTTTCAATGACAGATTTCTATTTAATCTTTATATATATATATATAGTCCCTCGGGGAAAGGTATCTCCATACGAAAACAAATATAATTCTTGGTATCTAGCATTCAGCTTGGAATATATCAATCTGTTTGTTGGTTGTAAAATGCAGCCAAATAAATTACTTGCAGTGACGGGAATGAATTACTAGTTACCTTCCAGAACCTAACTCGGAATTGGACAGTAATAGTTTGGATAGCTATCTAATAGGTATTCTTCTAAATTAAATCATATTAAAGTTAATAGTTATTAGCACACACAGCACTAACGCCAACGCGCGTTTCACTGGTAAGCTTTCTCTAGACAAGCCGACTGTCAGTTTGAGTTGGGTTTTTAAAATCCCAGGAACCAATTAGACATATGTTCATTCCTATTGGGTTAGACAATTAAAAATTTGACCCATTAATTAAAGACGGGGAGGGAGAATTCCGGCGATTGATATAATATATTCTAAATATGTCCATTCTATCATTATAAATAGAATACAAAAGAGAGGGTTGGAATACAGCTATTTCTCCTCCGTAGTTGCTGTTTACCATTATCTTTCAACTTAGATACAGAAGTATCTTAATAGTTGCAATTCAAAAAATCTTTATAAATTTAGTATCTACTTATAGATCCCTATTACATATCACTATCCAGAACTGTAAAAATCTAATAATACTGACTCACTAACTAATAGTAATTTACTTGCAAGAAAGTAAAGTATGTGTGTGTGTGTGTGTGTGTGTGTGTATGTGTGTGTGTGTGTGTTAGGGAATTTACATTCCAATGGGGCAGGGACTGATGTGAGTTCTCTGTACAGCGCTGCGAAATTAGTGGCGCTATATAAATAGCTGGTGATGATTTATTTTTGAAGACATTCTTTATTGCCATATTCACAAATGAAAAATAAACTTTAATACCATCATTATGAGACTTCATGCAGTAACTTGAACATACAACTATATATTTTTGTTCTAATAAGTCTACTTTTGTTGTTAATCATGCCAAGTTAATTTCTTTATTAATCTGTGCACAGAAAATTAATAATACTTTTTCAAGCTTAAAATTAACATTCTTCTCTTTTTGTGAATGCGATCTTTAATGTTTCTAGGAATATTTCACAGACATCATAAACTGTTCAAATAATATACTCTGATTTTCCTCCTTTTCCCTTTGATGTCTAGCAAATATTTTGCATGCACCAGCGTTTCCTTAAATTGAACCTGTCAGCTTTTCCAGCATTCCTCAGAAATTGATTCACATAAGGCTCCAGCAAGCATTAATACTCTAAGGAGCACAGACTGCTTAAAGAAGGTGACAAATCAATAAATTATTTAAAATCCGGTTGCTATGGTAGTAGGTTATCTGTTTATGTGTAGAGGTGGGTCTTGGTTTTGGGTTCCCTTAGTGCTTCGCCTCTCTGGTTGTTAAGGTATTAAGTTAATCAAAAGCCATGTGTTACCTACGAGTGGATCCATCTGCAGATTAATAAGTACAAATTCTCCTACAAGAGGACTGATCAGAGTTCACCAGCATGCAGCCAGGATCGGTGGCAGAGCTCAGCAGTTCGGAGTCCGATGGTAGAAAGAGAAGCTCCGCTTGTCTGTGAAACAACAACATTTATGCATCGATGTTCGTTAATGTTGATACACAGGATTGATACATTGATTCTTCGAGACTCCCGAGAATGAATCACGATTTTTTCTCAGGAAAGGATCCTATTTCCTCTTGTTTTTGAATTCACCATGATTCCCCCTCTATGAAGCGTAAACTCTACCTTGCGTGGGCTACAGGTGGAGATTATAATGAATTATACCGTATAGGTTAGCAAGGTCACAATTCCCTTTGGATAATTGCCTTGTTGTATTTAAACGTTGATTGCGACCGTCGGGATGTACCAAAGGAGAGGAGTGGAGGAAGTCTTGGAGAAAGACCAGGGCAAGTGGGCCCTACTACGTAACATTAACCAGGCTGTGAAACCGAGCACTCTTCTACCGGTGAGACGTAGTCTATGCTACTGTACCATTATTACCAGAACAATAAGGTTTAATGTGATCCTGAGAGCAAGACCAGGGCAATGTTAAGTACCTATATAGGTCCAGTGAAAGCATAAACAAATATTGATGTTAATAACGTACTGCTGTTTTGCCTCTGCAGAAATCTATGTTGAGTAATATTGAATATTTTTGATCACATTGGGCAGCACGGTGGCTCAGTGGTTAGAACTTCTGTCTCTCAGCACTGGGGTAATGAGTTCGATTCCCGACCATGGCCTTATCTGTGTGGAGATTGTACGTTCTCCCCGTGTTTGCGTGGGTTTCCTCCGGGTGCTCTGGTTTCCTCCCACACTCCAGAAACATACTGGTGGGTTAATTGTCTGCTATCAAATTGACCCTAGTCTATGTGTCTGTCTGTCTGTGTGTGTATGTTAGGGAATTTAGACTGTAAGCTCCAATGGGGCAGGGACTGATGTGAGTGAGTTCTCTGTACAGCGCTGCGGAATTAGTGGCGCTATATAAATAAATGGTGATGATGATTTCGTCATTGATACAATTCAATTGTGAAATAATTTTGGATAAATGAAAATGGTCATGCTGGGAGCTCAGGGTGGATTACTCTATGGCATGTTTTGGGGCCACACTTGCTGGCCTATTTGTCAATGGACTTGTAGCTTCTCAATTTTGTGCTTCCTAAAAATGGTGTTTCTGGACCAGCAGTAGTGGGGTGTCCCCAGAGTAGAGGAATCTGCTGTAAACTTTTAAAATTTATGATAGATTCTTGAAAGTAATATTGACAGCTCAAATAAAAAAACAAAATCAAAAGAAAATATTCTAGACCGCAGCCATTTATACTCAATCAATATTTTATAGTTTGTGTTAACATTTATTTAGCTGTGAACTAATACAATTTGAGGCTTTGTGGGAGTCAAACTGAGTAGAAAGACCCAAAAACGACGATCATACCGCAAACAAGTTAGAGGCCCTAACGTCAGATAAATGTGACCAAATTTTACACCAATTTGAAGAAGAGGCCTCTGCTCTTTTAAAAGCACAGCAGAGAACTCAGGGGGAAACAGGGGCCTTGGAGTTGGGGGGAGGGGTGAGACAACATTGCTGGGCTCTCCTCACATTTGGGCCCCATAGCTGCTACACCCCCTATTATGATGCCCCTACAAACAGTTGAATTGTAGTCACTTGTACAGTTGTCGCACTCTGCAGCTTCTAAGGGGTGTATTTAGTAAACCTTCTAAAAAATAATTAGAGGTGTTGTTGCCCATAGCAACCAATCAGATTCCAGCTATCATTTATCTAGTGCATTCTATAACATGAGAGCTGGAATGTGATTGGTTGCTATGGGCAACATCTCCACTTTTCATTTTTAGGAGGTTTGATAAATCTACCAGTAAAAGTCATAAATCCTTAGGAAATACCATTAAACCTCCAGTCTCACGATGGGCAGCACTGGACAACTACAGGCCTGTAAAGCTCTACCCCAGTTCTTACTCTACATCATACTTGTCAACTTTGGAGATCACCCCTCCGGAAGATCTACATAGTTGGCCTCATCTTGGGGGAGTGGTCTCGCTAATAGCGTCATCCTGGCACCGCCGCCCGTTATACAATACCAATTTCAGCCTATTATAGCAGGGAGTGGGGCCAGAAGGATGCAATTAGCCACACCCCCATCCACTTCGCCAACGAAGTGGGGAAGATTCAGGAGGTTGCCCTGCTCTCCCGGGAGTCAGGGAGACTCCTGATTTTTTGAGACATGCCCGGAAAGTAGCCAATTATGCTCTACAGAGGTGAAGTGATGTATACTTTTTTATTTAAGGACTGTTGGGATCTCAGAGGGAGTTTACATGGTATAGTCATTCATTCAATATAATTTAGTAAACAATTCCTGAGACACAGTGCTCACACATTGAAGGACCACTAACATTAATATAATGAAAGGACCTTTAACACATTTAAATTTGATTTACTTTCACACCTAAATAAAAGAGAAACACCTTATATGCTTCTGAAACTCCAACATATTCTACACAAAGATGATGAGTCCGTCTTACCGGCCTCATTTGTTGGTCAAATGTAATGAATCCAATTAGGAAGGGATTGGAACTGATTTAGAACTCAAATGATTAAAGCCCCTATTTATCAAGCGGTGACGCTAAAGATGATTTTTTTTAATTTGCCGACAGAGCCCTGGTAAAATGTCTGCGTGTAGCAGCCCTGGGCTTCAGCTAGGGGAACGAGCCACCCTAGTAAAGTATCTTATTTCGGTCATAGTATAGCTGTGAAATGTTCCTTAAATCACAACACGGTGTGATGCCAATTGTTACATTTCTTACGGCATAAAGAACTTTACAGTGTGTAGTGCATTGTGGGTAAAGCTAGATTGCTTTGCCAAGAATGTTTTTTGGAATTTTTGCAAATGTAGGTGGCGCTGTTTCCATTTAAACAGGTGTTTCCTAACCCCAATCTCTGTCGTTCACCTTAACCATCTCATGGCCCTTTTTAAGGGGTCGGGTCTGTTTTTTGGGGGACCCAAATGCCCCTGTTCCTAATCACCTTCTTATTGCCCCTCTGGCCCACTGTGCCCATACACAGGGGTATTTACTGCCTTCAAAGGATGTTATGAGGCTGTGGTTCCTGCCATGAGAGGGGTAAATCGGAAGACATTGGACATTTATTAGTCACCCTTCAGTTTTCAACGTCCAGTAAGGAAGTGGCCGTCCATACCAGGGGTTTATACCCCTTTGGGTCAAGACACGGCCTTGCCCCCTCTGCTCACAGTTTCCTGATACAGATAAGTATAATGCTGAGAGGTAGGTCTTACTCTTTCTTCCACACACAAGGTAGGTGAGGTTAGGGTAAAGGCGTATTTACAGCATAGTTGCCTACTCTCCCAGAATGTCCGGGAGACTCCAAATTTTTCTCCCGGGAGAGCAAGGCAGCCTCCCGAATCCTGCCCACTTCGTTGGTGAAGGGCGGGGCTAATTGCATCATCCTGACCCCGTCCCCTGCTGTAATAGGCCCAAATTGGTATTGTATACCAGTGGGCGGGGCCTAATGATGCGATTAGCGTGGCTAAGCCACCAAGACACGGAGAACTTTGGAGATCTCCCAGAGGACTGATCTCCCAAGTTGGCAAGTATGATTTACAGTCTTGCACTGGTCCGCCATGTTTGCATGCGGTGATTAAATCCTCTAGTGAATAAAAGCTATTTTAATGTAATCCATTTAGAATCCTAAGTTACACCAGTGTTTTACTGCATGTCATCAGCACTATATGTTACTACAACTTGTAGCTGACCCTCTGGTTGTCATGCTGAGACGTTTTGTGGCGGTAACCTATAAGCAATGTCATGTGATCCTACAGGACCTTACACAGCTAGTATTGTACATCTATATCCCAACATTGGTTTTGCATATAATGTGCAACGGACAACTCCAGGGCTGTAACATCAATAAAACTTTAATGACGGTCTAACGGTCTACCGTAATATCCCATAAGTGTAGCGTCACACTGGCGAATTCCCTGACAAGATTATGAAAGTAAAAACTTTTAAATATGTTCCTATAGGCATCCATTAAATGTTATTGGAGGATGTCACTCCAGCAATTGTCCTCCAGCATTTCTTTGGCAGTTGCTGCTGATAGCGATTTAGCTCAACGGGCAAAACACTACTGGGAAATGTAGCTCCATTGAAATCAATTGTATCAGAATATTTCCTGGCGCACAGAGCTGTTAAACAGGGATTGGAAGCTATGATTAAGGGCACATAACAGCTGAGCTGTCCCTGTGGACATAACATCTTGCTAAAGTTTTTCTGCCACATTGTGTCGGATACCTGTTGTATCCGATAGTCTCTTTAGATGACACTATGCCTTTTAGAATCCACAGGATTAATTATTTATACAGATTGCTGGAGTGGTCTGTCTTTCCTTACAGTGATATTTCTTTTCCCTCTTCGTGCCAAACCTCACAATTACCAGAAGAGCGCTCAGTATTTAGAGCTCCGATGTTCAGCATTGGAATAAAGACAACACTAAAATCATTACCACAATGTAAACACGAAGCTTGATAAAGCCGATGACTGTTTGGGACTTACAGGGTTTCTGAGTTACAATCCACAAATAATAAGTGATATGGTAGCTTTCCATCAGCCTACAGGGAGTCTTCAATCCAGGTTCATCTAGGCACACGTGGGGCAGGACTGTGGTTAGCATTGCTGTCTCACAGAGCTGGGGTCATGACTTCGATTCCTTCCACACTCCAAAGACTTACTGCTAGGTTAATTGACTGCTGAATAAAATGTGTGTGTGTGTGTGTGTGTGTGTGTGTGTGCGTGTGTGTGTGTGTGTGTGTGCGTGTGTGTGTGTCAGGAAATTTAGATTGCAATCTCCGATGGGGCAGGGACTGATGTAAATGATAAATATTCTCTGTATCGCCTCAGAATATCTCGCCCTCTATGTTGACTGCATTACTGAATATCTCTCACTCTTCCCATCTCAACCTCAGTCTTTCCACCAATCAACAAAAGCTGCCTACCTGATATATCTTTTTCTGTGGACAACAAGAAATGAAACCTCTGACGTTTGCTGCCTAGGTGTCATCCTTGACTCTGAGCTGTCATTTGTTTTCCAAACCCAATCTATATCCAAACCCTGTTACATTCATCAGAGAAACATTTCCAGAATACACACATGTCTCACACAAGACACTGCAAAATCTTTAATTCATGCACTTATCATCTCCCGCATTGACTATTGCAATTCTCTACTTACTGATCTTCCCCTAATCAGACTTTCTTTGTCTTTTGCTCTTCCCCACTCGTTTCCTAAACCCATTCCTAGTTACAGGACTTTTTTGGGCTGCAACCACTCTGTGGAATTCCCTCCCCACCTCTTCAGGGAGCTTCTCAAGTTCCTGATCCACCCTCTTAACCTAAATACAATATTCTACCTGATTACCGTCACTTTACACAGTTCACCCAAAACTTACATTTATTCTCTTTCTGTATTCAAACAACCTACTGACCCACAAACCAACATTGCTGAGTGACTGGATGACGCAGCCACACCAAGGACCTCTTCCTATTGCAACCTGACTGGAACAATATGCAGTCTGTGCAATTACACTCATGTATCAAACTCCTATTTACCTATAATCCACCAAACGGTTGATGTTCTCCCCGTCTCTAATAACCATATACACCATTAATAACAGAAATAAACTAAGGGGGGTATTCAATTGTTAACAAGATTTCATTTTTCCCGTTGTTTTAAAAAAAAAAAAAAAAATCTCCCTCAGGTTTTTGCCGGCAATAGCGACCGTTTTGAGATAGCCCAGCGGGAAAACTTGTGCAATTCAATTAAAAAAGAGGTAACGCTGCCCCCGCGCGTTAAAAATTGTGTTTGCGAGATTTTAGGGGAGTGAAGGGGAGTTTTAACGCGGTCATGTATAACACAAAAAAAAAGGTTTTGCATACATTTCCATACATTAGATTGCATTACACATTGATAATATCTACATTACAGTACTTTCTTTTAGCATATTTTTTTATTGAACTACTTTTTACCATACAATCATCTATATCATGTCAAAACACATTACTACATTCATATTTGTACCAAAAACATACAGAAATCTAATTAATTAGTGATTTTTTTTATTTATTTTTTATTTCAATATTTTTTCACTAGAAAATCAACCTACACAAGTTAGGCATTAGTGATAAACATAAGTTTAACTTTTTTTCAACATTTTTACATGATTTCAAATACTTTTCAGAGGTTTTTTATTTTTAACACACCCCAAGGAGGTGCGAGATAAAACAGTATATTGGCCTGTATTACCCGCCGCATTAAAAAACAATTGAATAGCTTTTAACGCATCTGCCTCTCGCACACCCTATACTTTCAATAGACCTACTGGAGCGCGAGAGGACCGCTTGATAAAAAAAAACGTAGCGTTAAAAATGGAAATGAATTGCAGGTAAAGTTAACCCGCTGGAAAATGATAAAAAACTGCGTTAAAATTACTTAACACGGTCAAAAAAACAACTGGCTGACAATTGAATACCCCCCTAAAACTTGGTTATGGTGCAAAAAAGGTGATAGCTGTTATTCGGTTTAAATTAGAATTGTGAAAATGGCGGCAGAGAAAAGAACCGCAAGGCGCCAGCCTGAGGTATAGCCATAAACGCTCCTTTCCAGTAAATATTGACTTGTAAATACCAGAGAATAAAAACGGATAATGAGAATTTTAACTTATATACATAACAAGAGAAATTATATTTTACAATTGATCAACATTGAATCATATGGACATTCCAGCGACACATCTTTAAAACCTGGGACTTTCCCTGTGAATTAGAAACAGTTATATCATGTTTGTTTGTTTTTTTTAAAGGAAAAAGATAGACTTTCATTGTACGTTAGCGGTGACCCACTCTCTGTACGGCGCTGCGGACTCTATGTGGCTCCTTATAAGTAAACGATAATCATATTACTAGAGGCGTTGGACCTCACTGGGTCACACGGGTACACTGAGCCAGTGATTGTTTTTGTGCTTTGTTACAGGGCGATTATGTCTGGCTGGACCTCAAGACGGGTCGTGAGTTTGACGTTCCGGTCGGAGCTGTGGTTAAGCTGTGTGACTCTGGTCAGATCCAGGTCTTGGACGACGAAGGAAATGTACGTATCTATGTTAAAGACCAACTGCGATAGCATAAGCTTGTTTGGGGGTCTATTTAGTAAGTTTGTGTGTTGTAACGCCCCCTAGTGGTGTTTTTGTAAACCCTGGACCCCAGTGAATACAGGAGGGGTCACCAAAAGGGCGAGTTAAGTGATTCTGAAAAGTGACACAAGCGACTGAGAAGAAGAATGGGCTGTAGAAAGGGGGAAGTAGACAGATATACAGAGGAAACGGGGAGAAGAGATGTGATTTAGTAGCTCGGGGACTTGGGAGGGTGGGGAGTAGGCTCCCCCCGGCATTACCTGGCAGTGTGAATGCGGTGACTGCGCAAGAGCAAGTACTGTGTGCCTGAATAGGGGGAGAGTCCCCAGAGCAGAGACCCCTAGAGAGAAGGGGGAAGAAATGGTGCAAGTGGCAGCATGCATACACTATAGGATGTAGGAGCTGCATATGTGTTGGAGATGAGCTACACTGTGATTCTGGCTTAACTGTGACTAGTTGTGGAACTACTGTCCCAGAAAACCTCGTATGTACTGTGATAAAGCCAGCAGTGTGGCTGCATATACAGAGGGGAGGAGTCGCTAATCTCAGAGAGGGGGAGAACCCCATATCACTAAAGAGATCCCCAAGAGAGAGGAGGGACATTTTGCATGGAAGAGACCCTGGAGGGAGGTTTGCTACAAGAGGCATGGTAGCTGAAGTGTCAGAGGCAGCGGCTGAGAGTACACAGAGAGAAGTGTCAGAGCCAGTGGCTGTGCATACACAGAGAAGTGTTAGAGCCATGGGCTGAGAGTACACTGAGAAAAGTGTCAGAGCCAGAGGTTGTGTGTACACACAGAGAAGTGTCAGAGCCAGGGGCTGAGAGTACACAGAGATAAGTGTCAGAGCCAGGGGCTGTGTGTACACAGAGAGAAGTGTCTGAGCCCAAAGGAGAAATAATGAAGTTACACAGTGTGTGTCAGAACAGCATTGAGGAGAAGCTGCCTGCCTGTTAGCATCCATGTGAGTGCCCTTCCAGAGGAGGGGTGAACTGCAGTGAAGTATGGAGTACTGGAGTGTAAGAAACATGTGAACTATGTTATATTACATCTAGATAACAAACTGTGCAGGAGGAGTAATGAGATATATTTGCAACCATATTCATATTGCTCATTAAGAACTGTGCTGGAAAGAGTACGGAGCTGTATATATATATATTTCTTTATTGCTGCAACCTGATTGCTGATTTTCGTGGTTTAGGAAGAGGAGTGTAAATAAAGAGTTCAGTTTGTGATAGAGATGGTCTGACGCCCAAATTATTGTGACCTTTATTGCACTGCACCACAGTGACATCACCTGTGTCCCACTAACTACAAAGAAACACCTGCATGTGCAGGGACCCCCCTGGACATTTACACCCATGCCCATCAGCTAGCCAGGGCTTGAGAGGGAGATGCACTGTGTACCCTTCATACCCCACAGTACACACAGTGACAGGGTTATAGTGGTGTCAAGTCAATATGCACTGCTGCTATTTATCAAGCCGGGACTGATTTGGGAGCCCCAGTGAAATCCCCCCCTCTCCTCCACAAACTCTTTTTCTTATTTACCATCAACTTAGCGCAGGGAAGGACCTAGATTTAGTGCCCCGTCCCCTTTTTCACTAATAGCAGTTGAGGGTTGCCTGCGACACCACAATATATACATGTTCCCATCGGCAGAGACAGGCAGGTAGAGAATGCTGTTCGGCGCTGATTGTGTTTAACACAATTGTGTGTAACTAGCCTCCCCTCAATAAATATAGACGTCTGTTCAGATGTTGCTGACTGCATGCTGCTGTGTGCTTGTGTATTTCTGTGAAAGTCTGTTCCACATCGTTAGTTACCAAGGCACATTTATTAAGCTGCAATAATACAGGCCTGTAGCCTGTGACATCAAGAAAGTGCATAAAATAGACTTTTTTTGTTTGCTTAACACAGCTGTCGTCAGCGGAAAACCCTACTGGCGGTCAGATTCACCCTCGCATAGGCGTAAATTTAGTAATGCAGAACTACTTGTACCAATTAAAATCATTAATAAACACTTTATTCATTTTTTTAATGTTTAAAGGCTTTAAAAAAAATTACTTTTTTTTTTTTTCTTTTTTTTTATAAAAACATTATAATTTTTATTTCATAATTTTTTTATTACTGGAACTGAAAGACCAAATCTGGGCTTAGAGATCCACAGCGCATGTGTGAGTTGATTGCTTTTTAAGGCTGCATTAAGTGGCGCACAAATAAATCAGCCTTATCACCAGATGGAGGGGCCCATTGATATGGACATTTACAAATCGTGTCTATTTGTCCCTCTACGATAATATGACTTTATTGCCTAATTTCCACAGGAAAACTGGATTTCCCCCCAAAATGCAACAAATATTAAACCGATGCACCCAACCTCCATCCACGGAGTGGAAGACATGATCCGCCTGGGAGATCTCAATGAGGCCGGGATCCTTCGTAACCTGCTCATCAGATACCGAGAACACCTCATATATGTGAGTCGTGTGGTCCTGTGATGACACATGTGTCGTGGCTGCTGGTATTACATATACATTTACCAACTTTTTACTCTTTCCCTCCGGGAGATTACGGAGAGGAGCTGAAGTGTGAGACAGGAGGGGGGCGGGGCGCGGCCTATTGCGTCACTTTGGTGCGATTCACCGCGCCTCACGTCATGGGGGCTCCCATCCTGTCCACTACACTAAAAAATGGGCAGGATGCAGGAGATCAGCCTGGTCTCCCCGGGAGTTTGGGAGACCTACCTTGAATTGGGGAGTCTCTTGAACATTCCGAGAGAGTGGGCCAGTATCATTCATACTTGCCAACTCTCCCTGAATGTCAGGGAGACTCCCTGAAATAGGGGTGATCTCCCTCACTCCCTGAAGAGTCTGGCATTCTCCCTGATGCTGAGCCAGTACAAGACGTGGTTGGCTTCGCCATCTGTGGCATGATGCCACTGTTCACAAATTGTGTCCTATGTCCATGTATTGATGCCTATGGAGGTGGCCATTTTCATGGAGACCAAGATTTAATCATAGACTGACAGGTGAGACAACATGACTTCAGTAATGGAGACAGAAATGTAAAAGACACTTCAGTCTCTAGAGATTCAGTAGCTGCTTTTATTTAACGCATAGTTGCCTACTCTCCCGGAGTCATTGGCTTTTTATGACTTGATATGAATATCGGTTCGGTCACAAAATGGCCGCCTGCATTGTGTCATGACAACAGGCGCACTCTAACCTAAGTACATGCTTACAGATTCAAAATGCGTGGGCTGCTTCTGAACTAATTGCAGTGAAGCCATCTAATGGGGATATTTATTTTAGGTGTTGGGGTTTACATGGCCGACCTAGCAACAGTAACCGTGCGCCATGTACAGAAGTTAGCTTTTTATCCGGTGATTGTGTCACACAGTTACCAGTGACTGATATGAGACAGATAATTATGACCGATAGACATCCCCGGCCCCAGCTTCAGTGCATTGTTTAGCTGCACACTATCTGCATTAAGATTTAATAGACTGGTTGAAGTGTTGTTCCTGCTGTCATTGTTTGAGCAGAATTAACCCTAACATTCGCTCTGAATTATTGATGATAAGGAAAGCAGATGGGTTTCAGGAGCAACTATGGTGTGTGACCTTATATTACTTATGCAGATATACGGCGATGCTGGGGGTATACGCAGGTGTCAGCGTTTCATTATCACGCTGTGTCCCGCCAACCTGTGGCTCTCCAGGTGTTGTGAAACTACATGTCCCAGCATGCTCTGCCAGCTATCAGCTGGCTATATACTGGCAAAGCATGCTGGGGCTTGTGGTTTCATGTGATGGAGTATTCTCTGCCTCCATAAGAAACTGCAAACCACCAATCTCATGCAGCTTAGATAATGGCCAATGCAGTAGTTATTATATAGGTCAAAACGTCAAGTAGCAAACAGTAACGTGTCAGTTATTTCCTCTCAGACTTCACACATCACACTCTGATGGTGGAGAACTACAGTGAATTGTTAAATTAGTATTAAATTCCATACTCATTTTTTAAAATATTTTTATCAAGTTTACTATTGTTAATTTTTTTTCAAAAGAGCATGTATGAGAAAAACAAAATTATGGAGAGGCTAAATTGTCCACTCCAAGATAAATGTATTGTCTTGCATATTGCTTTCTGCCACCGTCTGTGCTTTTCAGTCCTACATTTATATAATCAGTAGTGTTGTTTATATTCTTTGCCCCGGGGTTACTACTTTGCTGTGCTCTCTGCATTGGTGACAATGTTATCCCGGACAAGAAACCCAAATAGCTTCACCTGATGATATAAATACAGGGCTGAAACGCACAGACGGAAGATAGAAAGGAAAAAGAAAGTATTTAGTAAAAGTTGTATGAGGAAAGTGGAAAATACCTGTAAATATATTCAGTTATTTTCAGGTATAAGAATTTATACTTAATAAAGTCATTATTTATTAATCAGTGATGTGTTTAACTATTGATATTAGTCCTTGTCCTAATTTGCCTCAAACAACGCAAGATCTCTGACCGGGCCCAGGTGCAGCAAGAAGGACGGACTTTCCCAGTGATTAATGCTAATTATTCTTTATTATCAGTCATTTCTCTTCTTAAACTTTCCACCTTCATATAGTTATGTATATTATATCTTATGTTATATATTATACATTTTTCTTCCCTAAGACTAACTGTGGAGGAAGGGTAAGTATGTCTCATTGTAACCATCAGTCTATTGTCCCAGTGCTGGGCTGTTCATTTCAACCATCCCTCCTGGGGTTACTGCACCATCCGCCATTTTGTTCCCTTTCCCAGCAGCCATTGCCATCAGTGATAATCTCCGGTCAACTCAAGTTCGCTGAGATAAAATAAAAGACACATTGTGACCTTCTATACACCGGTCACTCGACCCCACTTGACTGAACTTCGCTCAAAGCAAAATGTTTAATTGAAAAAATGCATTCTAATGAATACTGATTCAGCCCAAGAAATGTCCCCCTCCACTGTGCGTAGGCATCAGGTCCCCCTTACTGTTCTGTGGTAAATGTTTTCCCATCAGAAAACAGCTCAATAAAAAATCAGAAAGAGAATGAGAAATCTTTAAACCAATAAATAATGACAGGGTCAGAATGAAATTACATACATTTTACGAGCTATTTGGACAAATCTCATCTTTCAAGTAAACTAACACAAAGTTGAAAAAATGAATAATATATTTATAACAACAATTACATACATTTTCCAATTTGATCTTTAATTGATCTTTAATTAATATCACAAATATAAATGAATATTCATTAGACTTTGCTATAAGCTCCTATACTCCGCACACACAAGGAACCTTTCCTTAGAATGCTAACTAGGCAGTTGCTGGAGTTTCTTTCCTTAAAATGCTGACAAGGCAGTAGCTGGAGTTTCCTTCCTTAGAATGCTGACTAGGCATTTGCTGGAGTTTGCTTCCTTCGAATGCTTACTAGGCAGTTGCTGGAGTTTCCTTCCTTAGAATGCTGACTTGGCAGTTGCTGGAGTTTCCATCCTTAGAATGCTGACTATGGAGTTTCCTTCCTTAGAATGCTGACTAGGCATTTGCTGGAGTTTCCCTCCTTAGAATGTTGACTAGGCAGTTGCTGGAGTTTCCTTCCTTAGAATGCTGACTTGGCAGTTGCTGGAGTTTCCATCCTTAGAATGCTGACTATGGAGTTTCCTTCCTTAGAATGTTGACTAGGCAGTTGCTGGAGTTTCCTTTCTTAGAATGCTGACTAGGCAGTTGCTGGAGTTTCCTTCCTTAGAATGCTGACTAGGTAGGTGCTGCAGTATTTTTCCTTAAAATGCTGACTAGGCAGTTGCTGGAGTTGCCTTCCTTAGAATGTTGACTAGGTAGGCGTTGCAGTATCTTTCCTTAGAATGCTGACCAGGCAGTTAATAGAGTTTCCTTCCTTAGAATGCTGACTAGGTAGGCGCTGCAGTATTTTTCCTTAGAATGCTGACTAGGCAGTTGCTGGAGTTTCCTTACTTATAATGATGACTAGACAGTTGCTGGAGTTTCTTTCCTTAGAATACTGACTTGGCAGTTGCTGAAGTTTCCTTCCTTAGAATGTTGACTAGACAGTTACTGGAGCTTCTTTCCTTAGAATGCTGACTAGGCAGTTGCTGGAGTATCTTTCTTTAGAATGCTGACTAGGCAGTTGCTGGAGTTTCCTTCCTTAGAATGTTGACTAGACAGTTGCTGGAGCTTCTTTCCTTAGAATGATGACTAGGCAGTTGCTGGAGTATCTTTCTTTAGAATGCTGACTAGGCAGTTGCTGGAGTTTCTTTCCTTAGAATGCTGACTAGGCAGTTGCTGGAGTTTCTTTCCTTAGAATGCTGACTAGGCAGTTGCTGGAGTTTCTTTCCTTAGAATGCTGACTAGGCAGTTGCTGGAGGATATTTCCTTAGAATGCTGACCAGGCAGTTGTTGGTGTCTCAGATTTATAAGTCAGCCACTGGCAACTGCTTAGTCAGAATTCAAAAGACTAAGGATGAGACTTTATTGCAAAGTCAGGTGTTATTCTTTTTACCATGTGTACTATAAAACACTGACCAAATTATAAACATACTTTTCAATTTTGTGATAGTTTTTACTTATTTAGCGAACCTGGTCATTACACCTATACGGTGTAGAGATAACACCAATGTGGTAATTCCACACATTCTACAAAGCATCGCACCTCAGCCTTCTACCTTTTAACTACCAAAGGTACAGTCATGTACAGGTTGTCGATTGGCAGGAGATGACATTGGGATAGGTGGGATAGTAAGGGATTGTCCTGTTAGATAACCATGGAAGTCAAAATTGACGGATGATCAACCAGATTTTGGCAACCTGCACCTTGTTGTGTCTGACATTGCCTGCTGGCACTTGTAGTTCCACAACAGACAGATGTTTCAGTGGTTAAGGGTTCAGGCCCCAGGGAACATTGAGCTTTAAAAGCTGTCCAGGCATCGCCCCCGTCTATATCAGAGACATTATAGCATGTGCTCTGCTCGCTGTCATGTGACATGGCTGTACATCTGCTTGACAATAAGTGTCTGCATTACACACATAATCCATGTGAGCCTCTCATGTGCATGTTATGTTACGGTGTATAAGAGTATTAGAGCTGTAAATACGTTTTATATCATGTCTGTGCGTTATTGTGTAACTGCAGAGTATATGATGGATAATAAAAGTTGAATGATGTTTATACTATATGGGTAACTGCAGTGAGCCCAGCATTGTGGTATACGCAGTGTACGTGCATGTGCTGGCATATATAGTGTTAAGGGACAGCAGAGGTTAGTATATACTGGTAAAGGACAGCAGAGGTTAGTATATGGTGGTAAGGGACAGCAGAAGTTAGTATATAGTGGTAAAGGACAGCAGAGGTTAGTATATAGTGGTAAAGGACAGCAGAGGTGAGTATATAGTGGTAAAGGACAGCAGAGGTTAGTATATAGTGGTAAAGGACAGCAGAGGTTAGTATATAGTGGTAAGGGACAGCAGAGGTTAGTATATAGTGGTAAGGGACAGCAGAAGTTAGTATATAGTGGTAAGGGACAGCAGAAGTTAGTATATAGTTGTAAAGGACAGCAGAGGTTAGTATATAGTGGTAAGGGACAGCAGAGGTTAGTATATAGTGGTAAGGGACAGCAGAAGTTAGTATATAGTGGTAAGGGACAGCAGAAGTTAGTATATAGTTGTAAAGGACAGCAGAGGTTAGTAGTATATAGTGGTAAAGGACATCAGAGGTTAGTATATAGTGGTAAGGGACAGCAGAGGTTAGTATATAGTGGTAAGGGACAGCAGAGGTTAGTATATAGTGGTAAGGGACAGCAGAGGTTAGTATATAGTGGTAAAGGACAGCAGTGGTTAGTATATAGTGGTAAGGGACAGCAGAGGTTAGTATATAGTGGTAAGGGACAGCAGAGGTGAGTATATAGTGGTAAAGGACAGCAGAGGTTAGTATATAGTGGTAAAGGACAGCAGAGGTTAGTATATAGTGGTAAAGGACATCAGAGGTTAGTATATAGTGGTAAAGGACAGCAGAGGTTAGTATATAGTGGTAAAGGACAGCAGTGGTTAGTATATAGTGGTAAAGGACAGCAGAGGTTAGTATATAGTGGTAAAGGACAGCAGAGGTTAGTATATAGTGGTAAGGGACAGCAGAGGTTAGTATATAGTGGTAAAGGACAGCAGAGGTTAGTATATAGTGGTAAAGGACAGAAAAGGTTAGTATATAATGACAGCAGATGCCACATGGCAATATTACTGTACACATCCCTGTAACATTACTATAATTATATAATAGCATTACTTTAATCATAACGCATTTTATAGGTTAAGATACTAAAATATAAGGAACCACATTACTCCTATTTACTGACCCGCGCTCTGAATGACCTGATGTCACTGTAACAGGTTTACTCGCCCACATTCTTGTGTTACAGACATACACCGGGTCCATCTTAGTGGCAGTGAACCCTTACCAGCTGCTCCCCATCTACACCCCGGACCAGATCCGCCTGTACACCAACAAGAAGATCGGAGAGATGCCGCCGCACATTTTCGCCATTGCCGACAACTGCTACTTCAACATGCAGCGAAACAGTAAGGACCAGTGCTGTATTATTAGGTGAGTCTCCCCTCACCCCCCCCCCCCCCACCCCACCCCAAAAATCACCAGCCTGGTCTATGGGATGATAACCTTTGGGTAATGTCACACGAGCCATTTAAATGTTGGGATTTAAATACAGCTCTTAATTGGTAAAATACTGATGCTCTTAGCTGCTCAGTACATCACACGCAGACCTTAGTGCACTACAAAGCCCAGCAGAATGTCTTCACTAAACATAATCATAATCTCTTTTTTTGCATTTCAATTTTAATTAATATTGAGCTGCAAAAGACAGACAAGAACTGATAGTGAAATTGCATCTCAAACTTGTTTTAATAACTGTTGCATGATAAGAGAACTGACAATGATTAAATACATTCTCCAATAAGTGTTTCTTTACAGCAGGTTTGTCTTTCTACTTGTTTGACGTTATCACAGTTCTGAAGAGACGACCAAGACATTTCAATAACTGTGGAATTTTCAATGCTTATTATGGCAGCAAAGGCTGAGTTTGCAGAAGTGATATGTCATCATCAGTTTATCACTAAAGCAAAGTCAGACCTGAACCCCTACAATCTATTTTGCACGCAGCAGCTAGATTGATTTTCCTTACTAACCATTATTCCTCTGCTGAGCCATTCTGTCAGTCTCTACATTGGCTGCCTGTATTTCAACGAATCCAATATAAAATTCTTCTACTAACATACAAGGCCGTCAACAAAAATTGCACCGACATACATTTCTTCACTTGTCTCGAAATATCTCCCAACTCGACACCTCCGTTCTGCGCAAGATCTGCGTCTCTCCTCCACTCTCATCACATCCTCCCATTCTCGGTCACAGGACTTTTTTCGGGCTGCACCCACGTTGTGGAATTCCCTCCCTCGCACAGTAAGACTTTCCTCTAACCTCCAAACCTTCAAGCATTCTCTGAAAACCCACCTCTTCAGACAAGCTTATAATATTCCTCAACCACCATCTTAATCTCCCTAGGTTACCCTATTACAACCCTTTACACAGCTAACACAAGACAACAACCCTCTGATCAACATTTCTGTGTGACTGACCATACAGCCCACTCAATACTTTTACCTTTGCATTCCAACTGGTCCAGTGTGCAATATGATGTAGCACATGCCCTTGTGTTTCAAACTCCCATTGTCCTATAGATTGTAAACTTCCGAGCAGGGTTCTCTTACCGCTCTGTCTGTATGTATTACCCAGTATTGTTTTATTATTGTTTGTTCCCAATTGTAAAGCGCTACGGAATTTGCTGGCGCTATATAGAGAAATGATGATGATGATGATGATGATGATGAAAGCATAAGTAGATGTCTCTGAGCTTTAACAAAATTGCTGTCATTGTATTGCATCTAGATCCACTGTATTATTATATTTTGCAATGATCATCAGTGTAATGAAGTCAGTTTGACATGTTGCGATCTGTTGCAGTGGTGAATCCGGCGCTGGTAAGACAGAAAGCACCAAATTAATCCTGCAGTTCCTGGCAGCAATCAGCGGGCAGCACTCCTGGATAGAGCAGCAAGTGCTGGAGGCCAACCCTATCTTAGAGGGTAAGTCTACTCTGCCCCAGTAGTTTTACTATATAATATTTTTAGTGATCTGAAACATCATGGCTGCCAGTGTCTTTGGCGTTGACCTGCACTTTACCCGTTCAGCTTTTGGCAACGCCAAGACCATTCGCAATGACAATTCCAGCCGGTTTGGAAAGTACATCGACATACATTTCAACAAGAAAGGAGCCATCGAAGGGGCCAAGATCGAGCAGTATCTGCTGGAGAAGTCCCGTGTCTGTAGACAGGTACAGAATTATTATACTGTGTCATTAATCTGTATAAAGCGCCAACATTCTACACAAGTCTAAAGTTTGAAATAACGTAAAAGTTGATAATAAAACCCAGCATCAATTTATATGTCCTTTATATACTGGTATAATCATTTAGTCCGTATATAAAAAAAAACTAAATATTAATATATGTTTATGTGTTCCCACGTAACTTTACACATATTATTTTACTCAAAGATGAACATAGAAATGCACAGGAAGTATTGCTGCCCAATCGCGTGTTTGATGGTAGTGGGTCGACAAAATAAATGAGTCAAAGAGTCAATGCTGGGAATCATTGTCAGAACGTGTCAGCATCATAAGTACATTTATTTTATCCACTGAAACTCTACTTATCTTAAATATTAATCAACCTATGACAGTCACCTGGTGGTATATTTACTAAACTGCGGGTTTGAAAAAGTAGAGATGTTGCCTATAGCAACCAATCAGATTCTAGCTGTCATTTTGTAGAATGTACTAAATAAATGATAGCTAGAATCTGATTGGTTGCTATAGGCAACACCTCCACTGTTTCAAACCCGCAGTTTAGTAATTATACCCCTTGTCATCTTTGCTCTAAGACCAACCTATTGATTACAGTTTTATAACCACCATTGAGGTCCTGTGGTTGGATGAAGAACCTTTGTGACCCCAAAATGGTTATGATATTATCCATAGGCTCTAATTTATTACAATATTTTTAAAGATTGTTCAGCCCATTTTGTTAAGTGTAAGTAAATATTATCAATGAAATAAAGTTTTCAGTTAAAAAAAAAAGACTTTAAGATGTTATTGCCCCACAGTGTACTATGTAAAATATAGAATCCCCTTAGGATTTTTGTATAATTATTGTTATTGCTTCGCAGGCTCAGGATGAACGGAATTACCACGTGTTCTACTGTATGCTGAAAGGGATGTCCACGGAGCAGAAGAAGAAATTAGGACTCGGCCAAGCCGCCGACTATAACTACCTCTGTATGGTGAGTGTCCGTCTATACTGGTGATCGGAAACTTCATAAGTGGCCCTAACTCCTTCCCTGTGGTCCCTGTGGTGACCTATGTAATTTGCAGTGGAAAGCTGGGTTATGACTAGAGATGCTCAGGCTCGGTTCCTCGAGAACCGAACACACCCGAACTTAGGGGATCCGAGTACCGAGTCGAGCTGGCTCGGTACTGTTGCGCGCCCTCGGAATTGAAAACGAGGCAAAACATCATTGTGACATCGTCGGATCTCAGGAGTTTTGAATGTGTCCTAGATGTGGTAGGAACTGCCGTGTGTTTGTGTCATTGCTCTGGCGCTTACCATCCAGCCAGGTCGCTGCAGTATTTGTCCGGAAGTGTATGAAAATAATATTGTGATCTGTGAGGTGGTCAAAATTGACTGCAAATGACTTGAAATTAGTGTTATTGAGGTTAATAATAATGTAGGAACAAAAAAAGCAAAATTATGTGATTTTAGCATATTTTGGGATTTTTTCTAAAAAATGCAAAACCAAAACCAAAACACACGAGGGCGGTGTTGTCAAAACCAAAACCAAAAAGCAAAGCTAATCCACATCCAAAACCAAAACCAGTACACACGGGCATCAGTGAGCATATCTAGTTATGACACGTACACTGCACCCCTATGACTGTGCTAAGTGTCCACCCAATCACCATCAGCGCAGATTTTTCTCACAGCTCAGTGTACTCATCAGCGATTGGCTGCTTCATCTGCCAATCATACCTTATCTGCGTGAATGTCTCACACCGGCTCATCTATGTAACATTCACTAGATATAAATATTCTCCTGGTCAGGAGTTACACTGGTAAACATCTAAAGGGCCACTTGTGGCCCCCGGTCTGCTTGAATCACAGAATGCGACAGTCTGTGGTCAGTTGTACGGCACAGACATCATATTGTCTGCTGCCAGAGCTGCGTTGGTATAAACAGGCCTTGATTGAGCTCCCCCTGTCTGCTTGTGCCACTTTCTGGGCATGTGCAGATCGATTTTTACACAACCATGCGGGCCCCAGGTTATGCATCTATGTATTAATGTATCGCTGTATAATATTATAAAAGTATTGACAAGTCTTTCCCTATTCAATTTCTAAGATACGGGATGATTTGTCTTTCAGGGGAACTGCACGACCTGTGACGGCAGAGATGACAGCAAGGAATATGCCAACATTCGCTCAGCCATGAAAGTACTGATGTTTACCGATACCGAGAACTGGGAGATCTCCCGACTGCTGGCCGCCATATTGCATATGGGCAACCTGCGCTATGAAGGTAATAGACCGCGGCTAATGATTTACCGCCAGTGACACAAGCAGAGTAGATATACACTGTGCTGCCAGTTAATTAACCTGTCCCGGGCATCCTATTTATCAAGCATCGAGGTGGTACTCCCGGTTCTGGTAACACCACCCTCAGATGCAGATACAGGTCAAAGATTTGGAGCATGCAAAATCTTCAATGAGGAATCCTAAGGCCAATAATGTAAGAAAAGTTTACTATTCAGACACTCAGCAAAATGTATTAAAATCAGAGGTGGGAGCCAGAGGCCACAAACGTACAAAACTAGAGGCTTCATCCCAAGTGAACACTAAATGGCCGCACTCTTGACTTTCAAAGGCAGTGAGTGTGTTCCTATACAGAGGCTCAGCTACTTAGGAAAATGCTTAAAAGACAAGTGAAAATCAGGTTTTATATATAATTGTTAATAAAGAGACCTAGTTCCTTTTCATATCAAAATTTTACCTCATGAACTGATAGGCCGCTCTATATTGCTTCCACCAACAAAATGGCTGCTTCCAGTGTGTGGACGTGTCGGCTTTAATGCTTCGTCCATACTCACGTAAAGTATGAATACAGATTATTGCTTATTACTTTTGCAGCCCGCATGTACGATAACTTGGATGCCTGTGAAGTGGTTTATTCCACCTCCTTAACCACAGCAGCGACACTACTGGAGGTGAGTATCTCATGGCGAATTTATGTTTATTGTAGGTTTTTATAATAATCATACTATCTAGCAAGCAATTCCTTTAAGAATGCAAAGACAGAATGTTAATAAATGGAGTTTAATAACACGAAAAATGTCACAAGGATTAAGGTATAAAAAGATCTACTAAAATGACACACAGTAATATACAATTATGTAAATGAGTCTCTTAAAATAAAAACGAGAAATACAGAAATAGAAATAGAAAAAAAATCTAATTTTGTATACTTGTTGCCAGAGGAATCAGAAATGTAGATCATATCCTCAATAGTATATTGACCTTCATGAAGAGAATGGATGCCAATTTTCCATGGTTTTTAAACACACTCCTTTCCCCATCAGCTCTCCTTGTGACCTTACTGGAAGAGGTCTGTGCTAATTTGCATTTACAGTATAACTCTGTTCCTATCTGTATTCAAAGCACCTTTCTCAACAGGAATTCTTAGAATGAAATATCTTTTATTCGGAACATCATAGAAACATAATAATATATTCAATCAATAGGTCATAACTTCCTGTACATGTGTACATGAAACATGACAATATTAGGTTCATGTTTTAGGAAGATACATAATTACCATAATTTACCTGATTGAGGAGGGAGCTGTCTTAGGATAGGCTTGGTAGGCAATCGTGAAAAGGGTAGTTTTGAGGGAGCACCTGCAAGATTGGAGGTTAGGGACAAATCTGGTCAGATGGGGCAGGGAGTTCCAAAGGTGAGGAGCAGCACAGGTGAAGTTCCGAATGCAGGAGTGTGAGGTGGTTATAGGAGATGAGGAGAGGTGAAGGTCATTGCAGAATGGAGTGGGCGAGTAAGGGAGTATTTCTTGACAAGATCAGAGATGTAGTTTTTAAAGAAAGATGGCTTTATAAGTGAGGTTAAGAAATTTGAATTCTATTCTGGAGGCATTGTGGAGCAATTGCAGGGGGGAGACACAGCGGAAGAGGAACGGTGGGAGAGGAAGATTGGTTACAAAGCCACAAATTCATATTTTATTTTCTTAACCTCTGATTATGCAATAGGTTATCAATGTGTATCCAAAGAACAGATACCCTGAAGATCACCCACCTGGCCTAAATAGAGTGTCAAACATGCCAAAAAGTGAATCCAGGCTATAATGAGACCCATAGTGACACACTGCTTTCTATGGGGAAAATCCTGTGATTCCTGTTAACATGCCTTGATGAGAAAATGTCCTTGTTGTGCAGTTGGCAACAGCTTTAGTGCTTTGAGAATGCTCCACTTTAAACCTCGATAATAGATACAATTTGGATCAGAGGAGTTTGCAAATTATTTTACTTAACTGGTCCCAGGGCAGTGCTTAACATGTAAAGATTTAGGAGCCTATTTATCCACCCCGATAAGGCTGATTTTATTTTTAATTGTCGCTTATTGCCATTTGTGGTCTGTGGGTTAAGATGTTGCTAAAAACAGTAAGATAAGTGGTGGAGTGACATTTAAAACAAGACAGATTTCACAATCACAGCTAACAGTGCCATCTAGTGGTGTATTACAATTCTGCAGGTGACACATTCGTAGTACAGTAGTATCAGACAGTAGAGACCACCAGGAATTCCAGTTACTGTAGAGTAGAAAATAAAGTGATACATGTGAAAATGTACTGTAGACAGTTACATTACCCATGATATCCTTAACCCCTTTGAGTTAAACTGAGAATATTTTTTTATCTGATTGGTGTACACTGGAAAATGTTTTTTTTCTTCCCCAGGAGAGAGAAGGTTTTTGTGTTGTAGCATTGTGATAAATTTAGCTTTTTATTTGAATTATTTTTTATTTTAAGTGTATAATATTGAGGACAAAGGGTACAATTTGCAAAAAAAAGGCATTTTTCCATATTTACCCAGTTAGTGGAGGCAAAGAAATTTACTCCAAAAAGGAATCTTCTGGTTCTCCTGAGTACAGTGATATCACGCTACATATGGTATGAGGCTGTCATAGGGGCTAGAAATAAAGTATAAAAAATATAAAATTAGATACCTTGTGCACGTTCCAGGCACACTTCGTAAAAGGTAGGAACATTACTAAACACATTTCACCCAATATAACCCGGTCGTTATATATATAGGTGCATTTCACGCAATATAACAAGGAAAGAACAATCTAGGCGCATTTCACACAATATAACAAGGAAAGAACATGTCTAGGTGCATTTCACCCAATATAACAATGAAAGAACCATTTAGGCGCATTTCACCCAATATAACAAGTAAAGAACATGTCTAGGCGCATTTCACCCAATATAACAAGGAAAGAACAAATTTAGGTGCATTTCACCCAATATAACAAGGAAAGAACATTTCACATTTATAGGCCCATTTCACCCAATATAACAAGGAAATAACATTTTTAGGCTCATATGACCCAAAAGAACAATACAGGGGCACCTCTAGGTGCGTTTCACCCAATGTAGTCCTTACCAGAGCGTCAAACACACAAACGCAATAAATACAGTCACAATGTCCTCTCAGTCTTATAATTCATTGAAAAAAAGATGAGGCAAAACCAAACAGTGTTTTAGGACAAATATGGAAAAGTGGACATTAATGAAAGGGGCTGAGCCTAAAGGATTTTTAACATCGTAATAGGTTCAAATTGAGATTGACGTTTTCACTTGTGTGCAGTGTGAGATCTATTACAAGCTAGTTTACATACACAGTTGATTTATGACCCTTTACAGTCTAGATAATTATATCATATTAATGAATCACACGGAGACCACCTTCGCTGGCAGGACTGAGGTGGGGGCTATTGTCCTAGTATTCCTACTGTCTCCTTATTGTCCCCTCCTTTACCTTTAATAGGTGGAGCCCCAAGATCTGATGAACTGCCTCACAAGCCGAACCATTATCACCAGAGGGGAGACCGTGTCCACCCCTCTCAGCATGGAGCAGGCTCTGGATGTGAGGGACGCCTTTGTTAAGGTAGTTAAAGAGCAATTAAACTAATTACTAGACATTGTTATGTATGAAATTCTGTGTATTACTGACTTAAACCATAAACCTCAAATAACTGATGTGTTTATACACAGCATGATATCTGTCCGATTCCTTTGCTGACACTGCAGTTCTCCAGCCAGCAGGGTGGGGAGTCTCTATCTTACATCATAGTCTGTGTTCTGAGGATTGCTTTGCTTTGCCATTTCACTCTTTTGCCCACATCATCAGCTTCTTAGTCTTTTTTCTACAGGTATCCATGCATGCTTCAGTTCTGTGAATCGAAAGATGTTTTTACAAACAATGTTTTTATTGAATGATTTGATACAGAAAAATCTAAATCTGATTAATTTGACAGATTGGTTTCTAGTACTGAGCATTAAACTTAAGATTTTTGTCTGACACACATCTAGTGATCATGGTATGACCTCTTTGAATATACATCGCATTGTGAGAAGCAATATAACGTGTGTGGGCACCACTTGGGATTAGAGGAGGGAGTAAATACCCCTTTATACTTTACTTTGTAACAAATCTATAGTTGGAAATCAAAGTAAGACTGAACTATGTATTTCCAACTTCCAGCTTCATATATGGAAATTTAAATTTATTTTTTAAAGCTTTTTTTTTTAATATAACAGTGAGTTATTTCTTTCACACAAGTGTTAAATTTGCACTGATATGCCTGTTTGTGCCAAGGAGAGGGTAGTGGTACAATACTCTATTGAATTTTTATTTGATACAACTTCAAATTGTGTTTCATGGTGAATTATTGTTGGAGATACCAAATGAATAGGGAAAAAAATCTTCAGTAGTGGAGGATAAATCACCAATGGAGGTTTTATTTTCACCAACATACTGTACATTCTAGCGCTCTTACTTAGTGCACCATGTACAGAACAACATAAGATAATGACCCCCCAGTAAGTACATGGTTTGTTGTTTCTGATGCCTTAGGGAATATATGGACGACTGTTTGTGTGGATCGTTGAGAAGATCAATGCCGCTATTTACAGACCCCTCTCCCATGAGCCCAAGGTGGTCAGGAGATCCATCGGGCTGTTGGATATATTTGGCTTTGAGAACTTCACTGTAAACAGGTAACTAAATAGCAAATGCTACGGAACTCTAATTTGTGTATTAAGTTCCGTGGAGAGTAGTGCAGTGAGAGGTGGCATCACATGCGATGGGGAATCCTCTCCGTGACTTCCAGAATAATTACATTGTACTGCAGGCTTGCGACTCTCCAGCTGTTATAGAACTACAAGTTCCAGCATGCCCTGTTTAAAGAACGATTCATTTCCATCAGTACATGACGTGATCAGAACATAATGCCATACTCCCAGACCCCATGATACAATATAAGGGCCTCCCAATATTTACAGTTTGCAGCGCTAACGCTGGTATAGAACACCATGCGCCCTCTTTTGTGCAAATGCGTCCATTATTATGGGGAATAGCATGATGTGCGGGCCAAATGTCTATCGGGGTAGGTAGAGTTGGACGAGCAAGGGGGAGTTTATGGATTGGGCGTAAGCTTCTGCTTTTCCACACAACGTGCAAAAATGAGATTTTTTTCTTTGTTTATTGAGATAATTGAGCATTTAGAGGGTGTTCCCTGTACTGAACACACAGCAAAAAGGGATTTTTCATCAACTGACGCATTTTGCACTTTGCAGTTACACAATTACAGACGGGTGCATTTCCAGGCGCAGTTTCAGCAACCTATCATTCAAGCACATAAAAGTAACATGTAACAAAAGTCATGTTCCTCACTCTGATAATTAACATAAAACATAAACGAGGATAACCTGAGCAGTATACAAGGAATAAACATGTTTCAATGAAAGAAAGGGTTGGTCCTAAGACAGTTAGTACGATAGTAGGATGGACTTTGATGTGATGCTTCACGCATTCCACCATGAGAGTCTTCAGGTGTATTGGTCGACCCGAAAACTTAGGCACAGAGTTTTTTGGGCAGTTCCAAGGGGACGGGAAGTGGGCGTAAACCTTGAAATGCCTTTAAAGGCGCCCTTATGCACATCAACATGTAGATTTTGTGCCTTGTAAATTAACCTTATATGGTATATAGGGGCTTGCTGAGGGACCACACAAAACTCTACTGACTAAAGAGGGGAAGAGTTTTCGCCGTCTCGAAACAGAATTTGGGCTCCTAAACACAGCAGATTTCCCTATATGACCCGTCTAAGCTGCATTCAGTGGTTCTAGAATGCAGCATAGCTAACACTGCAAATAGGGATCATCGATCCCTAAGGCGATATCATAGGGGCGTGGCTAACTGCACTATATAAATCCGCCACTTACACTGTCATGTAATAACTCTTCCTCTGTTGCAGCTTCGAGCAGCTTTGCATAAACTTTGCCAACGAGAACCTGCAGCAATTCTTCGTCCGTCACGTGTTTAAGCTGGAGCAGGAGGAATATAACTTAGAAAACATAAACTGGCAGCACATCGAGTTCACGGACAACCAGGACGCCCTGGACATGATCGCCATCAAACCCATGAACATCATCTCCCTCATAGACGAGGAGAGCAAGTTCCCAAAGGTGAAAACACTGTTTGAGGATCTAACGGGATAAGGGGGGAACTCAACTCTGCGTCATGCGCCTCCGCACATGTAAATTGATATAAATTGACCCTAGTCTGTGTGTCTGTGTGTGTGTGTGTGTTAGGGAATTTAGACTGTAAGCTCCAATGGAGCAGGGACTGATGTGAGTGAGTTCTCTGTACAGCGCTGTGGAATTAGTGGCGCTATATAAATAGCTGATGATGATGATACCACTGACAGTCAGGGATGTCTAGTGACGGCAGCGTGCACTGTTTTATGCTGTCACCATCTCTGCAAATTGCGGGTATGGCGGTAGTTACGGCACTGCCAGGAAATTGCTAAATTTTATTTAAAATGTACACTTGTCACTTCTGTGTTAAAACATTTTCCATGTACAGCCTTTTGTGCTATATCTGTGTGGAAACGTCCAGAGTTCGTCCGTCCCCCTATGAGAGAACAGAGTGTTGTGGACAAATGCCCAGACTTACCCAGGACAGACCTGAAAATGAGAGACAACTCTTAACACACTTCTTATTATTAATAATAATAATAATAATAATAATAATAATAATAATAATAGTAATAATATACTATAAATAAATTAAACTCGGCTTGAGGGTTGGGCATCGTACAGCGTTATGCTTTCTACAGAGCAACTTCCTTCATACAGACCCTCTACCCCTCGCGAGTGACTGCCATCTGTGAGTGGGTATGCCGAAACACGCTGCCCGACTCTCAAGCCGAGTCTGGGCATCTGTATGTGCTGCTATTCTCACAGGCAGAGGGAGCATATATTACTATGTGAAAAATGTTTTAATACAAAACTGAAAGGTCTTCTTTAATATTGTGTCTTTTACTACAGTTTGTGCAAATTATTATGAAGAACATAAATTATAGCTAATTGTAGAAAAGAGACACCTCAGCTTTAAAAAATGCTGTGTAGAAATATTCATAGCTTTTTGTAAATGTGCATTTACTTTTTATAACTAAATGGACTTAATTCATCATCATCATCAGCATTTATTTATATAGCGCCACTAATTCAGCAGAGCTGTACAGAGAACTCACTCACATCAGTCCCTGCCCCATTGGAACTTACAGTCTAAATTCCCTAACATACACACACACACAGACAGACAGAGACACACACATAGACTAGGGTCAATTTTGATAGCAGCCAAGTAACCTACTAGTATGTTTTTGGAGTGTGGGAGGAAACGGGAGCACCCAGAGGAAACACATGCAAGCACGGGGAGAACATACAAACTCCTCACAGATAAGGCCATGGTCGGGATTGAACTCATGACCCCAGTGCTGTGAGGCAGAAGCGCTAACCTCTAAGACACCATGCTGCCCCAGTGTAGCCAGGGAACCCAGAGGCAGAGCCAATATCAATGCTGATTGGTTCCTGGCCTTGTGGTGGGTGAATACAGCGTTCACTGTGGGCGCTATGCAGGAGCAAGAGAGCTTGTCCGTTATCACAGGAAAGTCACAGACGGTGCGGTGCCTGTGTGTAAAGAATTAAATAATTTAATGCCCTTTCTTGCAGAATTAATGTTTAACTGTTTCAACAATGTAAAAAAATCTACCAGTTTGGCGGCTTGCTAAGTTCCATTGCAGCGGATAGAGAAGGGAGGAGGATATCAGATATCAGACTATTATCTTTTCAAACGGATTTCATACATCTCAGCTGAAATCTCAGGCTCAAGTAGATAGGTTAGAAGCATGTTTATTCAATGCTTATTATTTTATTTTAAATGACTTGCTAATACGTGTTTGTGATACCCCAGGGTACAGACACCACCATGCTGAATAAACTGAACAACCAGCATAAGCTGAACACCTTTTACATCCCGCCGAAAAATAACTACGAGACGCAATTTGGGATCAGTCACTTTGCCGGCATCGTCTACTATGAAACCAAAGGTGAGACAATCTCCCCATGTAGGCAGCTGGTTTATATAAGTCCTGAGGACGTCTACGGACTATCCAAAATGTAACACCTCCATTGTGTGTGGGTGATTGGTTTGGTGGACTTAAGGGCAGTTCTCCTACCGAAAGTTATAGAGGACCGTTCTCCAGGGACAGTGGGGGTTTAATTAACTACACAAGATTAAATTGTAAAAATAAAAACCCTTCACCTCAGTTGATCCTGAGGAAAGAGTCCAACCTGTTCATCAACTAGTAGACTAATCAGCCCATCTAGTATACTAATCAGCCCATCTAATATGCTAATCAGCCCATCTAGTATGCTAACCAGCCCATCTAGTATGCTAAACAGCTCATCTAGTATGCTAATCAGCCAATCTAATATGCTTATCAGCCCATCTAGTATGCTAATCAGCCCATCTAGTATGCTAACCAGCTCATCTAGTATGCTAATCAGCCCATCTAATATGCTAATCAGCCCATGTAGTATGCTAATCAGCCCATCTAGTATGCTAATCAGCCCATCTAGCATACTAATCAGCCCATCTAGTATACTAATCAGCTTATCTAGTATACTAATCAGCCTATCTAGTATGCTAATCAGTCCATCTAGTATGCTAATTGTCCCATCTAGTATGCTAATCAGCCCATCTAGTCAGCTAATCAGTTCATCTAGTATGCTAATCAGCCTATCTAATATGCTAATCGGCCCATCTAATATGCTAATCAGCCCATGTAGTATGCTAATCAGCCCATCTAGTATGCTAATCAGCCCATCTAGCATACTAATCAGCCCATCTAGTATACTAATCAGCTTATCTAGTATACTAATCAGCCTATCTAGTATGCTAATCAGTCCATCTAGTATGCTAATCATCCCATCTAGTATGCTAATCAGCCCATCCAGTATGCTAATCAGCATATATATAGTATGCTAATCAGCCCATCTAGTATGCTAATCAGCCCATCTAGTATGCTAATCAGCATATATATAGTATGCTAATCAGCCCATCTAGTATGCTAATCAGCTCATCTTGTATGCTAATCAGCCCATCTAGTATACTAATCAGTCCATCTAGTATGCTAATCAGCCCATCTAGTATGCTAATCAGCCCATCTAGTATACTAATCAGTCCATCTAGTATGCTAATCAGCCCATCTAGTATGCTAATCAGCCCATCTAGTATACTAATCAGTCCATCTAGTATGCTAATCAGCCCATCTAGTATACTAATCAGTCCATCTAGTAGGCTAATCAGTCCATCTAGTATGCTAATTAGCCCATCTAGTATGCTAATCAGCCCATCTAATATGCTAATCAGCCCATGTAGTATGCTAATCAGCCCATCTAGTATGCTAATCAGCCCATCTAGCATACTAATCAGCCCATCTAGTATACTAATCAGCTTATCTAGTATACTAATCAGCCTATCTAGTATGCTAATCAGTCCATCTAGTATGCTAATTGTCCCATCTAGTATGCTAATCAGCCCATCTAGTCAGCTAATCAGTTCATCTAGTATGCTAATCAGCCTATCTAATATGCTAATCGGCCCATCTAATATGCTAATCAGCCCATGTAGTATGCTAATCAGCCCATCTAGTATGCTAATCAGCCCATCTAGCATACTAATCAGCCCATCTAGTATACTAATCAGCTTATCTAGTATACTAATCAGCCTATCTAGTATGCTAATCAGTCCATCTAGTATGCTAATCATCCCATCTAGTATGCTAATCAGCCCATCCAGTATGCTAATCAGCATATATATAGTATGCTAATCAGCCCATCTAGTATGCTAATCAGCCCATCTAGTATGCTAATCAGCATATATATATAGTATGCTAATCAGCCAATCTAGTATGCTAATCAGCTCATCTTGTATGCTAATCAGCCCATCTAGTATACTAATCAGTCCATCTAGTATGCTAATCAGCCCATCTAGTATGCTAATCAGCCCATCTAGTATACTAATCAGTCCATCTAGTATGCTAATCAGCCCATCTAGTATGCTAATCAGCCCATCTAGTATACTAATCAGTCCATCTAGTATGCTAATCAGCCCATCTAGTATACTAATCAGTCCATCTAGTAGGCTAATCAGCCCATCTAGTATGCTAATCAGCCCATCTAGTATACTAATCAGTCCATCTAGTATGCTAATCAGCCCATCTAGTATACTAATCAGTCCATCTAGTATGCTAATCAGCCCATCTTGTATGCTAATTAGCCCATCTAGTATGCTAATCAGTCCATCTAGTATGCTAATCAGCAAGTAGGTGTTGACCGCAGTCTCCATTCACTCGATCTGCTCTCCTTGCAGGGTTCCTTGAGAAGAACCGGGACACCCTCCACGGTGATATCATACAACTGGTTCACTCCTCTAAGAATAAATTCATCAAGCAGATCTTTCAGGCCGACGTGGCCATGGTAAATACTCCTAATCTAATACACATCATATGTCATATAAGCTCATATTTACATAAACTCCTGTAAATATCTGTATAAGTGTTGAGTTGTGATGTCATTGCTTATAATCGGTGTGTTCTGATATCATCACTTCAGCGCTCATTAGGACAACTTGTGTATTATAAGGAATAATTCATCTAATGTCGTAAATAATAATGGCTGTTAGAAGTCACCTTAGATTTCTGTGACTTGTATGTAACGGCCTCCGGTCTCGTGCTTTAATATGGTCATAGAAACCCTTGGTGACTTCAAGTATCTATATGATAAACAGGAAGGAATTCGTGATCAAATATATGAACAAGCGGATAGTGGTATTTATATACAGAGAATTACACTGATAAATGCCCCATTTGGGGGTAAATGTATCAATATGCGGGTTCTTCAACACCCGCGTGTTCAGCCTCTTCCGCAATTAAATTTCAAGTGGCGCTGCATTGTAAAGGGTTAACTTCTCTTTACAATGCAGCGCCGCTTGAAATTTAATCGCGGAAGAGGCTGAACACGCGGGTGTTGAAGAACCCGCAGATTGATACATTTACCCCTTGGTCTCTTAATTCTAGAACAGCGCCATTTAGAGATTATGGGCCTGATTCATGTTTGGATGAAACCTGCGCACAACTTGAGCGTATGTCCAAGCGGATCTCAAGATACGTTTCCGTTTGAATCTGGGTCTAAGTGTGCCCTGGAAATACGGTACTTGCCGTATGTAGAACACAGGATACGCACATACATGTGCAATATAAAGTCCCATGAGAACACATGCAAAAAAATAAGTTATAAAATAAATTAACAACTCATACTATGATCAATCATAAAAAATATGTGTTTTAAATTATTTAAATATCATTTTTTTTTACAATAAATGCATAAATCAGGATGTTCCTAATATGTACTCTATATACAATTCATTTGTTTTGTTTTTAGCAGTATCATAACAAATGACGCTCTTAAGAGTAACTCAGAACTTTAATCGCCTGTGTCTGCGTTGGCGCGCCCTCGGCACGCCCCTTACTGTACATTACCTATGTCCATCCGCCCCTTTCCTCCCCCCGTTACGCCCTTCAAGTCTTAGGCAGTCGCAAGTGTCAGTTGCGTTCAGACATGAATTGCCTGCAGCTGTTTCCGCTGGTCCTGTTCTGGCGCATGCGCAGAGCACGCCAGACACACCGCACAGATGGACTGACGTCCAGAGATGGACCAGGCCCACCATCTGTTCTGCATAAATTTGGGTATTGTCTGGTTCGCTAAGCAAATGGTGTAATTTCAAAAAGATAATATAATTCAAGTGAATAACATCTGAGCCGCTCACCTACTAACAAGGGCAGAAGGCTTAGTAACAAAGCTTACTAGTAGCTGAACTACCAGTTGAACGCACCCCATGTCTTTTGCCTATTCAGCTTCTTGACCCATAGCAGCAGCTGTATAGTCATTGACAGTAAGCTGTGGTAAGCGTGATTGGGGCAAACTGGAAGAAGAAGCCCAGGATAAAATGGAATATTGCATTTTCCCACCTTACTCCCTATATATATATATATATATATATATATATATATATATATATATATATATATAAATTTCTACTACTTTTAACTATTTAATCTTCAGAGGTCATGGTGGATAGGGCACACTGAGTAGGGCCCGTTGCTGGCCCCTCTGGGAGCCAAACCTGTCACCTACATGCCGCTAAGGCAGCCATTTTGTGAGCTGAACCAATATTAACGAGAACGCCGTCTATCGGTTTCACTAGAACCCAGTGAGGTATGAGGCACCGTGTGTCTGATGTGCGGGTAACTCTGCTGGGCACATTCAGCGCCTCTAAGAGAAATTTTAGGCTCCGGAACAGCAACTTCTTGGGGCCCCTTCCATGGCCACTGAAGGGGCGGGCCCACACCAGGTTGGTGGCTCCTCCCACTACATAGTCCTGGGCCCCAGTACCTTGTATCTACTCCCAGCCCCTCTCAGCGCCCCTGGGCACAGTGACGGTGCCCTATCAGGTACGCAGGTAACAGGGTGATTGGCGCACAGGTGTTTTAAATAGGCCCCTCCCACTCTGCCTGCCCACCAGCTGTCTGCTTGTAACTACAGTCCTGCTAATCCTCATACTGACCAGTCTCCATGTATCTCTCTCTCCTGTCTTCTCTGCTGTGCTTCCGCTCTGTAGCTTCTCTGTGGCTATCCCAGCAGTGCTTTCGGCCAATCATCTACCCCTCCTGCAAAGGTAAAGCAAAGGTCTCCGTTGTTTAAACTGATCCCCCTCAGTCACGTGTCCTGTGAAGCACCAGTTCCTCTGTCTCATACAAGTGAATGTAGCTCGTACAGTTGGGTTTTGTTGCTTACCCCCCCCCCCCCCCCCCCTTCTATAGCTTCTGTACCTGATATCTCCAGTGTGGTATTTGAGCCTCTAGGGCTTCCTTAGATTGGTACGTTACATATATGGAGCCTTGTGTTTGCCAGTAGTTGCTGTATTATGGATTACTGATACAGAAGCGCTGATGTAAAGCAGATGGAGGAAACGTTGTCCAGTGCGGAGAAACAAGCTGAGGGGGTGATGTGTACAGGTCATGGGCTCTCAGTCTTCTGCAACAGTAATGGGATTATAATGAAAATGTGGCATAGAGATAAACCCGACCACTCTGCTCTAGTTACATCCCTACTTAGTAAAACAATCATTCTTCTGGTTAGAACCCAAATTATTTACTAAGCCACTCCCTCTTATTATGACACTCCCACTTTCTTGCTAAGCCACTCCCATTTCTGGTTACAGGCTTACTTTTTTTGCTAAGCCGCTTCTTCTTCTAATTCACCTACTGAATAGGCCATTCCCAGGTCTATTTAGTTTATATACTTTATAACACTATTTGTATTTACTCTCATATTTACTGGATAAGCCACTCACTTATCTGGTCCCACCTTCACTTACTGATTACTTCCAGGGCTGAATTTCTGATGTAATAAGTGCAGGGACCCTTTATATATAATGACCTGTTATATAATACCAGCTTTTGGTCTTCAGGCCTTTTTATAAATCAGTTCCGGTTGCACCATAATTCTGATACAATCATCCACCAATTCATATCAAACCTATTAATTACCATCCCACTCATTCAATTACCCAGATAATAATCTATCAGAGCTAAGTCATTACTCACCGGAGATCAAAACGTTTGAAAAATTGTTTATAACCAATCTTAAAGTCATCGCTCTTCACAGATTGTCATCTTCATTATGTCTGAAGGTGCCCAGTAATTGTAGCTATACAGATGAGGAACTGGTGCTCTGCAGACAATGGAGAACACTTCTGTGTGACACATTCACTAGAGGGAAAGTTACCATAGAACGTAGCTGTCTGCAGTGTCCATGTTATTTCTATCCTTATGTTTTAAACTAGAAATAATATGTTAGAATGTATATTTTATTAGAGGATAGTCTCTTCTTTATTGGCCCCCCACATATCCCATATAAAATAGGAGGGATCCCCTCAACAGCCGCCTCTAACGTAGAATCACGCAAAGCCTTCCATAATGCTCCCATCAGTGGCGCACGCAGGGGGGGTTTCTGGGGACCATTGGTACTCCACAGCAGCCGTGGCGCTGTCAAAGAAACGTCCGCAGCAGTGCTGTATTGTAGTATAATACAGCACTGCCGCGGATGCTTCTTGACAGCGCCGTGGCTGCTGTAGAATTCAGACTCGCTGAAATGGAGCTGCTGCAAGCTCTCTCTCTCGCTCAATTTTTTTTTCCCGGCGGGGCGGAAACCCCCCCTTCTAAATCCTGCGTTCGCCTATGCCCATAGAGCTTTAGAGCTTTATAGAACAGAGGAGGATAGAACCGGGATCCACACTAAATTCACACAAAATGCCAGACTCAAAAATATGAATTAATTGTGAATCTGGTGTGTCTGTGTGAACTAAGTGTGGATTTGGGTGTATCTGTGTGGATCTGGGTGTATCTATGTGACCTTAGTGTGGATCTGGGTGTGTCTGTGTGCCCTTAGTGAGGATCCGGGTGTGTCTGTGTAATCTTAGTGTGGATCTGGGTGTGTCTGTGTGACCTTAGCGTGGATCTGGGTGTGTCTGTGTGATCTTAGTGTGGATCTGGGTGTGTCTGTGTGACCTTAGTGTGGATCCGGGTGTGTCTGTGTAATCTTAGTGTGGATCTGGGTGTGTCTGTGTGACCTTAGTGTGGATCTGGGTGTGTCTGTGTGACCTTAGTGTGAGTCCGGGTGTGTCTGTGTGATCTTAGTGTGGATCTGGGTGTGTCTGTGTGACCTTAGTGTGGGTATGGATGTGGCTGTGTGACCTTAGTGTGGATCCGGGTGTGTCTGTGTGACCTTAGTGTGGCTCCGGGTGTGTCTGTGTGATCTTAGTGTGGATCTGGGTGTCTCTGAGTGAACTTAGTGTGGATCCGGGTGTGTCTGTGTGACCTTAGTGTGGATCCGAGTGTGGCTGTGTGACCTTAGTGTGGATCTGGGTGTGTCTGTGTGACCTTAGTGTGGATCCGGGTGTGTCTGTGTGACCTTAGTGTGGATCCGGGTGTGTCTGTGTGACCTTAGTGTGGATCCGGGTGTGTCTGTGTGATCTTAGTGTGGATCTGGGTGTGTCTGTGTGACCTTAGTGTGGATCTGTGTGTGTCTGTGTGACCTTAGTGTGGATCCGGGTGTGTCTGTGTGACCCTAGTGTGGATCCGGGTGTGTCTGTGTGACCTTAGTGTGGATCCGGGTGTGTCTGTGTGACCTTAGTGTGGATCTGGGTGTATCTGTGTGACCTTAGTGTGGATCCGGGTGTGTCTGTGTGACCTTAGTGTGGATCCGGGTGTGTCTGTGTGATCTTAGTGTGGATCTGGGTGTGTCTGTGTGATCTTAGTGTGGATCTGGGTGTGTCTGTGTGACCTTAGTGTGGATCCGGGTGTGTCTGTGTAATCTTAGTGTGGATCTGAGTGTGTCTGTGTGACCTTAGTGTGGATCTGGGTGTGTCTGTGTGACCTTAGTGTGGGTCCGGGTGTGTCTGTGTGATCTTAGTGTGGATCTGGGTGTGTCTGTGTGACCTTACTGTGGATATGGATGTGGCTGTGTGACCTTAGTGTGGATCCGGGTGTGTCTGTGTGACCTTAGTGTGGCTCCGGGTGTGTCTGTGTGATCTTAGTGTGGATCTGGGTGTCTCTGAGTGAACTTAGTGTGGATCCGGGTGTGTCTGTGTGACCTTAGTGTGGATCCGAGTGTGGCTGTGTGACCTTAGTGTGGATCTGGGTGTGTCTGTGTGACCTTAGTGTGGATCCGGGTGTGTCTGTGTGACCTTAGTGTGGATCCGGGTGTGTCTGTGTGACCTTAGTGTGGATCCGGGTGTGTCTGTGTGATCTTAGTGTGGATCTGGGTGTGTCTGTGTGACCTTAGTGTGGATCTGTGTGTGTCTGTGTGACCTTAGTGTGGATCCGGGTGTGTCTGTGTGACCATAGTGTGGATCCGGGTGTGTCTGTGTGACCTTAGTGTGGATCCGGGTGTGTCTGTGTGACCTTAGTGTGGATCTGGGTGTATCTGTGTGACCTTAGTGTGGATCCGGGTGTGTCTGTGTGACCTTAGTGTGGATCTGGGTGTGTCTGTTTGACCTTAGTGTGGATCTGTGTGTATCTGTGTGACCTTAGTGTGGATCTGGGTGTGTCTGTGTGACCTTAGTGTGGATCCGGGTGTGTCTGTGTGATCTTAGTGTGGATCCGGGTATGTCTGTGTGACCTTAGTGTGGGTCCGGGTGTGTCTGTGTGATCTTAGTGTGGATCTGGGTGTGTCTGTGTGACCTTAGTGTGGATATGGATGTGGCTGTGTGACCTTAGTGTGGATCCGGGTGTGTCTGTGTGACCTTAGTGTGGATCTGGGTGTGTCTGTGTGACCTTAGTGTGGATCCGGGTGTGTCTGTGTGACCTTAGTGTGGATCCGAATGTGGCTGTGTGACCTTAGTGTGGATCTGGGTGTGTCTGTGTGACCTTAGTGTGGATCCGGGTGTGTCTGTGTGACCTTAGTGTGGATCCGGGTGTGTCTGTGTGACCTTAGTGTGGATCCGGGTGTGTCTGTGTGATCTTAGTGTGGATCTGGGTGTGTCTGTGTGACCTTAGTGTGGATCTGGGTGTGTCTGTGTGACCTTAGTGTGGATCCGGGTGTGTCTGTGTGACCTTAGTGTGGATCCGGGTGTGTCTGTGTGACCTTAGTGTGGATCCGGGTGTGTCTGTGTGATCTTAGTGTGGATCTGGGTGTGTCTGTGTGAACTTAGTGTGGATCTGTGTGTGTCTGTGTGACCTTAGTGTGGATCCGGGTGTGTCTGTGTGATCTTAGTGTGGATCTGGGTGTGTCTGTGTGACCTTAGTGTGGATCTGTGTGTGTCTGTGTGACCTTAGTGTGGATCCGGGTGTGTCTGTGTGACCCTAGTGTGGATCCGGGTGTGTCTGTGTGACCTTAGTGTGGATCCGGGTGTGTCTGTGTGACCTTAGTGTGGATCTGGGTGTATCTGTGTGACCTTAGTGTGGATCCGGGTGTGTCTGTGTGACCTTAGTGTGGATCTGGGTGTGTCTGTTTGACCTTAGTGTGGATCTGTGTGTATCTGTGTGACCTTAGTGTGGATCTGGGTGTGTCTGTGTGACCTTAGTGTGGATCCGGGTGTGTCTGTGTGATCTTAGTGTGGATCCGGGTATGTCTGTGTGACCTTAGTGTGGGTCCGGGTGTGTCTGTGTGATCTTAGTGTGGATCTGGGTGTGTCTGTGTGACCTTAGTGTGGATATGGATGTGGCTGTGTGACCTTAGTGTGGATCCGGGTGTGTCTGTGTGACCTTAGTGTGGATCTGGGTGTGTCTGTGTGACCTTAGTGTGGATCCGGGTGTGTCTGTGTGACCTTAGTGTGGATCCGAATGTGGCTGTGTGACCTTAGTGTGGATCTGGGTGTGTCTGTGTGACCTTAGTGTGGATCCGGGTGTGTCTGTGTGACCTTAGTGTGGATCCGGGTGTGTCTGTGTGACCTTAGTGTGGATCCGGGTGTGTCTGTGTGATCTTAGTGTGGATCTGGGTGTGTCTGTGTGACCTTAGTGTGGATCTGGGTGTGTCTGTGTGACCTTAGTGTGGATCCGGGTGTGTCTGTGTGACCTTAGTGTGGATCCGGGTGTGTCTGTGTGACCTTAGTGTGGATCCGGGTGTGTCTGTGTGATCTTAGTGTGGATCTGGGTGTGTCTGTGTGAACTTAGTGTGGATCTGTGTGTGTCTGTGTGACCTTAGTGTGGATCCGGGTGTGTCTGTGTGACCCTAGTGTGGATCCGGGTGTGTCTGTGTGACCTTAGTGTGGATCTGGGTGTGTCTGTGTGACCTTAGTGTGGATCTGGGTGTATCTGTGTGACCTTAGTGTGGATCTGGGTGTGTCTGCGTGACCTTAGTGTGGATCCGGGTGTGTCTGTGTGATCTTAGTGTGGATCTGGGTGTGTCTGTGTGACCTTAGTGTGGAATCAGGTGCGTTTGTGTGATCTTAGTGTGGATCTGGGTGTGTCTGTGTGACCTTAGTGTGGAATCAGGTGTGTCTGTGTGATCTTAGTGTGGATCTGGGTGTGTCTGTGTGATCTTAGTGTGGATCTGTGTGTGTCTGTGTGACCTTAGTGTGGATCCGGGTGTGTCTGTGTGACCCTAGTGTGGATCCGGGTGTGTCTGTGTGACCTTAGTGTGGATCTGGGTGTGTCTGTGTGACCTTAGTGTGGATCTGGGTGTATCTGTGTGACCTTAGTGTGGATCTGGGTGTGTCTGCGTGACCTTAGTGTGGATCCGGGTGTGTCTGTGTGATCTTAGTGTGGATCTGGGTGTGTCTGTGTGCCCTTAGTGAGGATCCGGGTGTGTCTGTGTAATCTTAGTGTGGATCTGGGTGTATCTGCGTGACCTTAGTGTGGATCTGGGTGTGTCTGCGTGACCTTAGTGTGGAATCAGGTGCGTTTGTGGGATCTTAGTGTGGATCTGGGTGTGTCTGTGTGACCTTAGTGTGGAATCAGGTGTGTCTGTGTGACCTTAGTGTGGATCCGGGTGTGTCTGTGTGACCTTAGTGTGGATCTGGGTGTGTCTGTGTGACCTTAGTGTGGATCCGGGTGTCTCTGAGTGAACTTAGTGTGGATCCGGGTGTGTCTGTGTGACCTTAGTGTGGATCCGGGTGTGTCTGTGTGATCTTAGTGTGGATCTGGGTGTGTCTGTGTGACCTTAGTGTGGAATCAGGTGTGTCTGTGTGATCTTAGTGTGGATCTGGGTGTGTCTGTGTGACCTTAGTGTGGATCTGGGTGTGTCTGTGTGACCTTAGCGTGGATCTGGGTGTGTCTGTGTGATCTTAGTGTGCATCCGGGTGTGTCTGTGTAATCTTAGTGTGGATCTGGGTGTGTCTGTGTGACCTTAGTGTGGATCTGGGTGTGTCTGTGTGACCTTAGTGTGGGTCCGGGTGTGTCTGTGTGATCTTAATGTGGATCTGGGTGTGTCTGTGTGACCTTAGTGTGGATATGGGTGTGTCTGTGTGACCTTAGTGTGGATCTGGGTGTGTCTGTGTGACCTTAGCGTGGATCTGGGTGTGTCTGTGTGATCTTAGTGTGGATCCGGGTGTGTCTGTGTAATCTTAGTGTGGATCTGGGTGTGTCTGTGTGACCTTAGTGTGGATCTGGGTGTGTCTGTGTGACCTTAGTGTGGATCCGGGTGTGTCTGTGTGACCTTAGTGTGGCTCCGGGTGTGTCTGTGTGATCTTAGTGTGGATCTGGGTGTGTCTGTGTGACCTTAGTGTGGATCCGAGTGTGGCTGTGTGACCTTAGTGTGGATCTGGGTGTGTCTGTGTGACCTTAGTGTGGATCCGGGTGTGTCTGTGTGACCTTAGTGTGGATCCGAGTGTGTCTGTGTGACCTTAGTGTGGATCCGGGTGTGTCTGTGTGATCTTAGTGTGGATCTGGGTGTGTCTGTGTGATCTTAGTGTGGATCTGGGTGTGTCTGTGTGACCTTATTGTGGATCTGTGTGTGTCTGTGTGACCTTAGTGTGGATCCGAGGGTGTCTGTGTGACCCTAGTGTGGATCTGGGTGTATCTGTGTGACCTTAGTGTGGATCCGGGTGTGTCTATGTGACCTTAGTGTGGATCTGGGTGTGTCTGTGTGACCTTAGTGTGGATCTGGGTGTATCTGTGTGACCTTAGTGTGGATCTGGGTGTGTCTGTGTGACCTTAGTGTGGATCCGTTTGTGTCTGTGTGATCTTAGTGTGGATCTGGGTGTGTCTGTGTGACCTTAGTGTGGGTCCGGGTGTGTCTGTGTGATCTTAGTGTGGATCTGGGTGTGTCTGTGTGACCTTAGTGTGGATATGGATGTGGCTGTGTGACCTTAGTGTGGATCCGGGTGTGTCTGTGTGACCTTAGTGTGGATCTGGGTGTCTCTGAGTGAACTTAGTGTGGATCCGGGTGTGTCTGTGTGACCTTAGTGTGGATCCGAGTGTGGCTGTGTGACCTTAGTGTGGATCTGGGTGTGTCTGTGTGACCTTAGTGTGGATCCGGCTGTGTCTGTGTGACCTTAGTGTGGATCCGGGTGTGTCTGTGTGACCTTAGTGTGGATCCGGGTGTGTCTGTGTGATCTTAGTGTGGATCTGGGTGTGTCTGTGTGACCTTAGTGTGGATCTGTGTGTGTCTGTGTGACTTTAGTGTGGATCCGGGTGTGTCTGTGTGACCCTAGTGTGGATCCGGGTGTGTCTGTGTGACCTTAGTGTGGATCTGGGTGTGTCTGTGTGATCTTAGTGTGGATCTGGGTGTCTCTGAGTGAACTTAGTGTGGATCCGGGTGTGTCTGTGTGACCTTAGTGTGGATCCGAGTGTGGCTGTGTGACCTTAGTGTGGATCTGGGTGTGTCTGTGTGACCTTAGTGTGGATCCGGGTGTGTCTGTGTGACCTTAGTGTGGATCCGGGTGTGTCTGTGTGACCTTAGTGTGGATCCGGGTGTGTCTGTGTGATCTTAGTGTGGATCTGGGTGTGTCTGTGTGACCTTAGTGTGGATCTGTGTGTGTCTGTGTGACCTTAGTGTGGATCCGGGTGTGTCTGTGTAACCCTAGTGTGGATCCGGGTGTGTCTGTGTGACCTTAGTGTGGATCTGGGTGTGTCTGTGTGACCTTAGTGTGGATCTGGGTGTATCTGCGTGACCTTAGTGTGGATCTGGGTGTATCTGCGTGACCTTAGTGTGGATCTGGGTGTGTCTGCGTGACCTTAGTGTGGATCCGGGTGTGTCTGTGTGATCTTAGTGTGGATCTGGGTGTGTCTGTGTGACCTTAGTGTGGAATCAGGTGCGTTTGTGTGATCTTAGTGTGGATCTGGGTGTGTCTGTGTGACCTTAGTGTGGAATCAGGTGTGTCTGTGTGACCTTAGTGTGGATCCGGGTGTGTCTGTGTGACCTTAGTGTGGATCTGGGTGTGTCTGTGTGACCTTAGTGTGGATCCGGGTGTCTCTGAGTGAACTTAGTGTGGATCCGGGTGTGTCTGTGTGACCTTAGTGTGGATCCGGGTGTGTCTGTGTGATCTTAGTGTGGATCTGGGTGTGTCTGTGTGACCTTAGTGTGGATATGGATGTGGCTGTGTGACCTTAGTGTGGATCCGGGTGTGTCTGTGTGACCTTAGTGTGGATCTGGGTGTCTCTGAGTGAACTTAGTGTGGATCCGGGTGTGTCTGTGTGACCTTAGTGTGGATCCGAGTGTGGCTGTGTGACCTTAGTGTGGATCTGGGTGTGTCTGTGTGACCTTAGTGTGGATTCGGGTGTGTCTGTGTGACCTTAGTGTGGATCCGGGTGTGTCTGTGTGACCTTAGTGTGGATCCGGGTGTGTCTGTGTGATCTTAGTGTGGATCTGGGTGTGTCTGTGTGACCTTAGTGTGGATCTGTGTGTGTCTGTGTGACTTTAGTGTGGATCCGGGTGTGTCTGTGTGACCCTAGTGTGGATCCGGGTGTGTCTGTGTGACCTTAGTGTGGATCTGGGTGTGTCTGTGTGATCTTAGTGTGGATCTGGGTGTCTCTGAGTGAACTTAGTGTGGATCCGGGTGTGTCTGTGTGACCTTAGTGTGGATCCGAGTGTGGCTGTGTGACCTTAGTGTGGATCTGGGTGTGTCTGTGTAACCCTAGTGTGGATCCGGGTGTGTCTGTGTGACCTTAGTGTGGATCTGGGTGTGTCTGTGTGACCTTAGTGTGGATCTGGGTGTATCTGTGTGACCTTAGTATGGATCCGGGTGTGTCTGTGTGACCTTAGTGTGGATCCGGGTGTGTCTGTGTGATCTTAGTGTGGATCTGGGTGTGTCTGTGTGACCTTAGTGTGGATCTGTGTGTGTCTGTGTGACCTTAGTGTGGATCCGGGTGTGTCTGTGTAACCCTAGTGTGGATCCGGGTGTGTCTGTGTGACCTTAGTGTGGATCTGGGTGTATCTGCGTGACCTTAGTGTGGATCTGGGTGTGTCTGCGTGACCTTAGTGTGGATCCGGGTGTGTCTGTGTGATCTTAGTGTGGATCTGGGTGTGTCTGTGTGACCTTAGTGTGGAATCAGGTGCGTTTGTGTGATCTTAGTGTGGATCTGGGTGTGTCTGTGTGACCTTAGTGTGGAATCAGGTGTGTCTGTGTGACCTTAGTGTGGATCCGGGTGTGTCTGTGTGACCTTAGTGTGGATCTGGGTGTGTCTGTGTGACCTTAGTGTGGATCCGGGTGTCTCTGAGTGAACTTAGTGTGGATCCGGGTGTGTCTGTGTGACCTTAGTGTGGATCCGGGTGTGTCTGTGTGATCTTAGTGTGGATCTGGGTGTGTCTGTGTGACCTTAGTGTGGATATGGATGTGGCTGTGTGACCTTAGTGTGGATCCGGGTGTGTCTGTGTGACCTTAGTGTGGATCTGGGTGTCTCTGAGTGAACTTAGTGTGGATCCGGGTGTGTCTGTGTGACCTTAGTGTGGATCCGAGTGTGGCTGTGTGACCTTAGTGTGGATCTGGGTGTGTCTGTGTGACCTTAGTGTGGATCCGGGTGTGTCTGTGTGACCTTAGTGTGGATCCGAGTGTGTCTGTGTGACCTTAGTGTGGATCCGGGTGTGTCTGTGTGATCTTAGTGTGGATCTGGGTGTGTCTGTGTGACCTTAGTGTGGATCTGTGTGTGTCTGTGTGTCTTTAGTGTGGATCCGGGTGTGTCTGTGTGACCCTAGTGTGGATCCGGGTGTGTCTGTGTGACCTTAGTGTGGATCTGGGTGTGTCTGTGTGATCTTAGTGTGGATCTGGGTGTCTCTGAGTGAACTTAGTGTGGATCCGGGTGTGTCTGTGTGACCTTAGTGTGGATCCGAGTGTGGCTGTGTGACCTTAGTGTGGATCTGGGTGTGTCTGTGTAACCCTAGTGTGGATCCGGGTGTGTCTGTGTGACCTTAGTGTGGATCTGGGTGTGTCTGTGTGACCTTAGTGTGGATCTGGGTGTATCTGTGTGACCTTAGTGTGGATCCGGGTGTGTCTGCGTGACCTTAGTGTGGATCCGGGTGTGTCTGTGTGATCTTAGTGTGGATCTGGGTGTGTCTGTGTGACCTTAGTGTGGAATCAGGTGCGTTTGTGTGATCTTAGTGTGGATCTGGGTGTGTCTGTGTGACCTTAGTGTGGAATCAGGTGTGTCTGTGTGACCTTAATGTGGATCCGGGTGTGTCTGTGTGACCTTAGTGTGGATCTGGGTGTGTCTGTGTGACCTTAGTGTGGATCCGGGTGTCTCTGAGTGAACTTAGTGTGGATCCGGGTGTGTCTGTGTGACCTTAGTGTGGATCCGGGTGTGTCTGTGTGATCTTAGTGTGGATCTCGGTGTGTCTGTGTGACCTTAGTGTGGAATCAGGTGTGTCTGTGTGATCTTAGTGTGGATCTGGGTGTGTCTGTGTGACCTTAGTGTGGATCTGGGTGTGTCTGTGTGACCTTAGTGTGGATCTGGGTGTGTCTGTGTGACCTTAGTGTGGATCCGGGTGTGTCTGTGTGACCTTAGTGTGGATCTGCGTGTGTCTGTGTGACCTTAGTGTGGATCTGGGTGTCTCTGAGTGAACTTAGTGTGGATCCGGGTGTGTCTGTGTTATCTTAGTGTGAATCCGGGTGTGTCTTTGTGACCTTAGTGTGGATCTGCGTGTGTCTGTGTGACCTTAGTGTGGATCCGGGTGTGTCTGTGTGAACTTAGTGTGAATCCGGGTGTGTCTGTGTGACCCTAGTGTGGATCTGGGTGTGTCTGTGTGACCTTAGTGTGGATCTGGGTGTGTCTGTGAGAACTCAGTATATATTCGGTGTGTCTGTGTGACCTTAGTGTGGATCTGGGTGTGTCTGTGAGAACTCAGTATATATTCGGGCGTGTCTGTGTGACACACACAGATTCACACCTATATAGGGGCTGGCTGGGCCGGTCCCATAGTGTGCTACCTTGGGTTGGGTTACTTGCATTTTTTTTCCCTTTAAAATGTCCCTAACAGGCTGCTGAGCTGGGTCTCGTCTCCTGGGCTAAACATACCAGCCAGCTCCTGCCCTTATAAGATAGATATGGATGGACCTGTAGCACTCAGCCACGTCGTCATCTCTCTCTTGACTTTAAGCAATGGAGGTGGAGAGGGAGTTTGGGGTGAGAGCCTTTTATCACAGGGCCTAATAGGAATTTTCTGGGTGTCATGTCATATTTTGGACGTCTGCATAACTTTATTATTTAGGGTTCTGTAAGGTGTATTTGAATTCTACCCAAAGTCTTCAAACTAAAATTTTTAAATAAATGTAATATTTAAATAGACATGCTCGATATCACCACTTGGTGGACACAAGTGGTACTGCATACTTTTTTTTTTTTTAAAGTTTGCTGTGGTAACATTCTAAAACTTTGTATTGCCAGGTCCCTGTAATCACCCTAATAATTCCAGTGGTGATGTCTGTTTATTTGTGTTTTTAGCAATAAATTACCAGTAAGGCTATTATACTATTAGGGATAGGTCCATATTGACAAACCGCATGCCAAAACACACAGATGTATAAAAAAAACCTGATTAGATTAAAGTTTAAATGTTAAATCTAGCGGACAAGTCGGCCCAGAAATTGCAATCAATGGATTGGTAGCATGCTTTGTGCTGGCATAGTAGCTTTTATGTAAGTAGGATGTTAGATTTTTACTCACCACTATTTTTTTTACTGTCAGAAAATGTTTTGTCTGTTGGTGACCAGGGTAAAAAGCAGATTACAAGCCCCTCGCTGTGCTAACTCGACCATGTTATCACTCTGCATGTGGTGTGATTGTGGTGCAGTGTGTGCAATTGTCAATAGAAGGTTATACAATGTGTGAGAAGTCAGCAGCACTGCAGAGGTTAAATTAGTATTGTAGTATAGAATCTCTCAGCCACTTTCTACGAAACGCTATCAATTTGCTGGCGCTATATAAATAAATGTTGAGGATGATGATGTGTGTTCTCTGCGATAATGGCAATGCAGAGGTTAATACAGTATTACAGTTTAGCACCTCTCAGCCTCCCCCCAGCAGTGATCCCTGTGTTAGTGGCAGTGCAGAGGTTAATACAGTATTACAGTTTAGCACCTCTCAGTCTCCCTCCAGCAGTGATCTCTGTGTTAGTGGCAGTGCAGAGGTTAATACAGTATTACAGTTTAGCACCTCTCAGTCTCCCCCCAGCAGTGATCCCTGTGTTAGCGGCAATGCAGAGGTTAATACAGTATTAAAGTTTAGCACCTCTCAGCCTCCCCCCAGCAGTGATCTCTGTGTTAGTGGCAGTGCTGAGGTTAATACAGTATTACAGTTTAGCACCTCTCAGGCTCCCTCCAGCAGTGATCTCTGTGTTAGTGGCAGTGCAGAGGATAATACAGTATTACAGTTTAGCACCTCTCAGCCTCCCTCCAGCAGTGATCCCTGTGTTAGCGGCAATGCAGAGGTTAATACAGTATTAAAGTTTAGCACCTCTCAGCCTCCCCCCAGCAGTGATCTCTGTGTTAGTGGCAGTGCAGAGGATAATACAGCATTACAGTTTAGCACCTCTCAGCCTCCCTCCAGCAGTGATCTCTGTGTTAGTGGCAGTGCAGAGGATAATACAGTATTACAGTTTAGCACCTCTCAGTCTCCCTCCAGCAGTGATCTCTGTGTTAGTGGCAGTGCAGAGGTTAATACAGTATTACAGTTTAGCACCTCTCAGTCTCCCCCCAGCAGTGATCCCTGTGTTAGCGGCAATGCAGAGGTTAATACAGTATTACAGTTTAGCACCTCTCAGCCTCCCCCCAGCAGTGATCTCTGTGTTAGTGGCAGTGCAGAGGATAATACAGTATTACAGTTTAGCACCTCTCAGTCTCCCTCCAGCAGTGATCTCTGTGTTAGTGGCAGTGCAGAGGTTAATACAGTATTACAGTTTAGCACCTCTCAGTCTCCCCCCAGCAGTGATCCCTGTGTTAGCGGCAATGCAGAGGTTAATACAGTATTACAGTTTAGCACCTCTCAGCCTCCCCCCAGCAGTGATCTCTGTGTTAGTGGCAGTGCAGAGGATAATACAGCATTACAGTTTAGCACCTCTCAGTCTCCCCCCAGCAGTGATCTCTGTGTTAGTGGCAGTGCAGAGGTTAATACAGTATTACAGTTTAGCACCTCTCAGTCTCCCCCCAGCAGTGATCTCTGTGTTAGTGGCAGTGCAGAGGATAATACAGTATTACAGTTTAGCACCTCTCAGTCTCCCCCCAGCTGTGATCTCTGTGTTAGTGGCAGTGCAGAGGATAATACAGTATTACAGTTTAGCACCTCTCAGTCTCCCCCCAGCAGTGATCTCTGTGTTAGTGGCAGTGCAGAGGTTAATACAGTATTACAGTTTAGCACCTCTCAGTCTCCCCCCAGCTGTGATCTCTGTGTTAGTGGCAGTGCAGAGGATAATACAGTATTACAGTTTAGCACCTCTCAGCCTCCCCCCAGCAGTGATCTCTGTGTTAGTGGCAGTGCAGAGGATAATACAGTATTACAGTTTAGCACCTCTCAGCCTCCCCCCAGCAGTGATCTCTGTGTTAGTGGCAGTGCAGAGGTTAATACAGTATTACAGTTTAGCACCTCTCAGTCTCCCCCCAGCTGTGATCTCTGTGTTAGTGGCAGTGCAGAGGATAATACAGTATTACAGTTTAGCACCTCTCAGCCTCCATCCAGCAGTGATCTCTGTGTTAGTGGCAGTGCAGAGGATAATACAGTATTACAGTTTAGCACCTCTCAGCCTCCCCCCAGCAGTGATCTCTGTGTTAGTGGCAGTGCAGAGGATAATACAGTATTACAGTTTAGCACCTCTCAGCCTCCCCCCAGCAGTGATCTCTGTGTTAGTGGCAGTGCAGAGGATAATACAGTATTACAGTTTAGCACCTCTCAGCCTCCATCCAGCAGTGATCTCTGTGTTAGTGGCAGTGCAGAGGATAATACAGTATTACAGTTTAGCACCTCTCAGCCTCCCCCCAGCAGTGATCCCTGTGTTAGCGGCAGTGCAGAGGATAATACAGTATTACAGTTTAGCACCTCTCAGCCTCCCCCCAGCAGTGATCTCTGTGTTAGCAGCAGTGCAGAGGATAATACAGTATTACAGTTTAGCACCTCTCAGCCTCCCCCCAGCAGTGATCCCTGTGTTAGCGGCAGTGCAGAGGATAATACAGTATTACAGTTTAGCACCTCTCAGCCTCCCCCCAGCAGTGATCTCTGTGTTAGCAGCAGTGCAGAGGATAATACAGTATTACAGTTTAGCACCTCTCAGCCTCCCCCCAGCAGTGATCTCTGTGTTAGTGGCAGTGCAGAGGATAATACAGTATTACAGTTTAGCACCTCTCAGTCTCCCTCCAGCAGTGATCTCTGTGTTAGTGGCAGTGCAGAGGTTAATACAGTATTACAGTTTAGCACCTCTCAGCCTCCCCCCAGCAGTGATCTCTGTGTTAGCGGCAGTGCAGAGGATAATACAGTATTACAGTTTAGCACCTCTCAGCCTCCCCCCAGCAGTGATCTCTGTGTTAGCGGCAGTGCAGAGGATAATACAGTATTACAGTTTAGCACCTCTCAGTCTCCCTCCAGCAGTGATCTCTGTGTTAGTGGCAGTGCAGAGGATAATACAGTATTACAGTTTAGCACCTCTCAGTCTCCCCCCAGCAGTGATCTCTGTGTTAGTGGCAGTGCAGAGGATAATACAGTATTACAGTTTAGCACCTCTCAGTCTCCCTCCAGCAGTGATCTCTGTGTTAGCGGCAGTGCAGAGGATAATACAGTATTACAGTTTAGCACCTCTCAGCCTCCCCCCAGCAGTGATCTCTGTGTTAGTGGCAGTGCAGAGGATAATACAGTATTACAGTTTAGCACCTCTCAGTCTCCCCCCAGCAGTGATCCCTGTGTTAGCGGCAGTGCAGAGGTTAATACAGTATTACAGTTTAGCACCTCTCAGCCTCCCCCCAGCAGTGATCCCTGTGTTAGTGGCAGTGCAGAGGATAATACAGTATTACAGTTTAGCACCTCTCAGCCTCCATCCAGCAGTGATCTCTGTGTTAGTGGCAGTGCAGAGGATAATACAGTATTACAGTTTAGCACCTCTCAGCCTCCCCCCAGCAGTGATCCCTGTGTTAGTGGCAGTGCAGAGGATAATACAGTATTACAGTTTAGCACCTCTCAGCCTCCCCCCAGCAGTGATCTCTGTGTTAGTGGCAGTGCAGAGGATAATACAGTATTACAGTTTAGCACCTCTCAGTCTCCCTCCAGCAGTGATCTCTGTGTTAGTGGCAGTGCAGAGGTTAATACAGTATTACAGTTTAGCACCTCTCAGCCTCCCCCCAGCAGTGATCTCTGTGTTAGCGGCAGTGCAGAGGATAATACAGTATTACAGTTTAGCACCTCTCAGTCTCCCTCCAGCAGTGATCTCTGTGTTAGTGGCAGTGCAGAGGATAATACAGTATTACAGTTTAGCACCTCTCAGTCTCCCCCCAGCAGTGATCTCTGTGTTAGTGGCAGTGCAGAGGATAATACAGTATTACAGTTTAGCACCTCTCAGTCTCCCTCCAGCAGTGATCTCTGTGTTAGCGGCAGTGCAGAGGATAATACAGTATTACAGTTTAGCACCTCTCAGTCTCCCTCCAGCAGTGATCTCTGTGTTAGTGGCAGTGCAGAGGTTAATACAGTATTACAGTTTAGCACCTCTCAGTCTCCCCCCAGCAGTGATCTCTGTGTTAGTGGCAGTGCAGAGGATAATACAGTATTACAGTTTAGCACCTCTCAGTCTCCCCCCAGCAGTGATCTCTGTGTTAGTGGCAGTGCAGAGGATAATACAGTATTACAGTTTAGCACCTCTCAGTCTCCCTCCAGCAGTGATCTCTGTGTTAGCGGCAGTGCAGAGGATAATACAGTATTACAGTTTAGCACCTCTCAGTCTCCCTCCAGCAGTGATCTCTGTGTTAGTGGCAGTGCAGAGGATAATACAGTATTACAGTTTAGCACCTCTCAGTCTCCCCCCAGTGTTTTCCTCCCAGTGTCATCAGAGGGGAGGAAGAGGCTCTAGTTCTCTTATCATCCTTTCATTTCCTGACACTGATCTGTTCGCTTCCAACTCCAATGTATTTTTTTTGTTTTAGGGGGCTGAGACCAGGAAGCGCTCGCCCACCTTGAGCAGTCAGTTCAAGCGCTCTCTGGATCTGCTCATGAGAACACTAAGCGTGTGTCAGCCCTTCTTCGTCCGCTGCATCAAGCCCAATGAGTACAAGAAACCGCTGGTAAGGAGGGGAGGGGTCTTCTAGTCCGCAGTAACTGGCATGTTACATATATGTGCAGTCATAGGCAGATCATCTCTGGTATACTTGGCATTGAAAGGGTTAAACAAGAGGTGGACAACGGGAGGTTTGTAAATCACTGTGGAACTACAGATCCCAGAATGCTTGCCAACTAAAGAGCCACTGGTTGCGTAATTCTGGATTTAGCAGATCTTTGGTCAGTGAGAGATTCTAAAGTATAATTATACATTATATGCACATTTTTTAAAAAGTGTTTTTTGCAACTTTTAATGGGGATTAATGGGTCATGGTGGCAGCGTCTGTGGGACGGGTGCAGAACTTTACATATTCAATGGTAGCAGCTGGGTGGATCAGGGGCATCACTGCTGAATGCTGGCTACTTATATACTCACATGCAATAACAAAACGTTGATTTTTAGAAATGCAGCACATTCTATTAGGAACTACATCTTATGGGGTCCCAGAGCAATGGCACACTGACACTGGGGTCCTAGAACAATGACACACTGACACTGGGGTCCTAGAACAATGGCACACTGACACTTGGGGTCCGAGGACAATGACACACTGACACTGGGGTCCTAGAACAATGGCACACTGACACTTGGGGTCCCAGAACAATGACACACTGACACTTGGGGTCCGAGGACAATGACACACTGACACTGGGGTCCTAGAACAATGGCACACTGACACTTGGGGTCCTAGAACAATGATATACTGACACTTGGGGTCCCAGGACAATGACACACTGACACTTGGAGTCCCAGAACAATGACACACTGACACTTGGGGTCCCAGGACAATGACACACTGACACTGGGGTCCTAGAACAATGGCACACTGACACTTGGGATCCCAGAGCAATGACACACTGACACTGGGGTCCTAGAACAATGGCACACTGACACTGGGGTCCTAGAACAATGGCACACTGACACTTGGAGTCCCAGAACAATGACACACTGACACTTGGGGTCCGAGGACAATGACACACTGACACTGGGGTCCTAGAACAATGGCACACTGACACTTGGAGTCCCAGAACAATGACACACTGACACTTGGGGTCCCAGGACAATGACACACTGACACTGGGGTCCTAGAACAATGGCACACTGACACTTGGGATCCCAGAGCAATGACACACTGACACTGGGGTCCTAGAACAATGGCACACTGACACTTGGGGTCCCAGAGCAATGACACACTGACACTGGGGTCCTAGAACAATGACACACTGACACTTGGGATCCCAGAACAATGACACACTGATACTTGGAATCGCAGAACAATGACACACTGATAGTTGGGGTCCCAGAACAATGGCACACTGACACTTGGGATCCCAGAACAATGGCACACTGACACTTGGGGTCCCAGAACAATGACACACTGACACTTGGGGTCCCAGAACAATGGCACACTGACAGTTGGGGTCCCAGAACAATGGCACACTGACACTTGGGGTCCTAAAACAATGACACACTGACACTTGGGGTCCCAGAACAATGGCACACTGACACTTGGGATCCCAGAACAATGGCACACTGACACTTGGGGTCCTAAAACAATGACACACTGACACTTGGGGTCCCAGAACAATGGCACACTGACACTTGGGGTCCCAGAACAATGACACACTGACACTTGGGATCCCAGAACAATGACACACTGACACTTGGGATCCCAGAACAATGACACACTGACACATGGAGTCCCAGAACAATGACACACTGACACTTGGGGTCCCAGAACAATGGCACACTGACACTTGGGATCCCAGAACAATGACACACTGACACTTGGGATCCCAGAACAATGACACACTGACACTTGGGATCACAGAACAATGACACACTGACACATGGAGTCCCAGAACAATGACACACTGACACTTGGGATCCCAGAACAATGACACACTGACACTTGGGGTCCCAGAACAATGACATACTGACACTTGGGATCCCAGAACAATGACATACTGACACTTGGGGTCCCAGAACTATGACACACTGACACTTGGGGCCCCAGAACAATGGCACACTGACACTTGGGGTCCCAGAACAATGACACACTGACACTTGGGGTCCCAGAACAATGGCACACTGACACTTGAGGTCCTAGAACAATGGCGCACTGACACTGCAATCTCTGGGTCAGCGCTATGTCTCCATGGCTAGAGAATAAAACATTACACCAATATGTGGACAGGAGGTTCAGTGTGGTAGATTGTTGACAGCTACGTTGGGCTACAGACGTTCTACATCCCCCACTCTTTGCCAATTGGCAGCAAAGAAGATTGAGACGAAGTGACAGAAGACTAAAGAGGAGTGAATGACATATCCTGTTCTATATCTACATTATACCAGTAACTGTACAATATGTAACAATAGTGTGCGGTGATAGAGGATGAAAGTGTGTTGATAGCAATAGGAAGCAGTTTAAAGGCCCCCTGGAGGAAATCACTATCTATGCTGAGAACTGTGAGGACTTCAGGACAGAATTGTAACATTGTTGACAAACTGTTGATGAAGAAGAAAATGTTTCCAAGTGGAGGAAATGTTATATACAGAAAGTCTCCTTATCTCCGTGGAAATGGTCAGATTTACTGGTAGCGCCTGTAGTGGGTCCGGATAAAAAAAGATATCCTGTTCTGTCGTCCTAGGCGACTTATTAACCACGGTATTAAATACACAGTCATTATACCAGTTAACCCCTTGGGTGTCTGCACAGAACATGTATGTTACTCTCTCCTTTAGAATATATGTGACTAGTGGGGGTTACACTTGTCCTCGGAGGTTACCTTTCCCACGGTGGCTCAGTGGTTAGCACTTCTGCCTCACAGCACTGGGGTCATGAGTTCAATTCCCGACTATGGTCTTATCTGTGTGGAGCTTGTTCTCCCTGTGTCTGCGTGGGTTTCCTCCAGGTGCTCCGGTTTCCTCCCACACTCCAAAAAACATACTTGTAGCATAGGCAAACTGAGTGGGGGTTTCCTAGTGCCTGGAACCCCCCCTCCAAGCCTGGGGCACTGTATTATTGAGGTGGCTGGACCCTGCCCCCGCTTCACACGGCTCTGCTTGAAAAAGGAGAGCTGCACCTAACAGTAGTCCACGCAGCATTGCCCATGTATATTATGGGGATAGGAAGAGTTGAAGAGCAGCCAAGCACGGTCTAATATTATAGCCACGCCCCCCATGCATGATGGTCACGCCCACTGGCCACGTGGTGTGGAAACCCCCCTCTACAAATCCTGTGTTTGCCCCTGGGTAGGTTAATTGGGTGCTATCAATTTGACCCTAGGGACCTTTCTCTCTCTGTGTATTAGGGAATTTAGACTGTAAGCTCAAATGGGGCAGGGACTGATGTGAGTGAGTTCTCTGTACAGCGCTGCGGAATTAGTGGCGCTATAAAAATAAATGATGATGATGATTATCCGTCACTCAGAGGACCTGATTCATTAACGAAAGTAAAGCAAAAACAATTAGCAACTTTACACCTTGGCAAAACCATGTTGCATTGGAGGGGGATCTAAATTTAAAATGTGTGGACAGATTTATAGTTGGCGTTGGGCATGTGCTAGATCAACTTTAAATTTCAGTATAAAATATGAAGCTATCAAATATTTGTGTGCTACATGAAAAACCAGACAGTATTTAACTTATGTGCAAAATAATAAACTAATGTGCACCCCTTGCATTGTAACATCGTTTTGCCCAGGAGAAAACTAATTTTTTTGCTTACTTTCCTTAATGAATCAGACCCAGAGTCTCCAAGCGTTTACATACTCTCTCAAAATCCATCTCTTCATGCAAGAGATATCCTGACCCTGTTATAACTATATTTACTTATTTGGCCTCCTAGCAGTTTGCTCCCACTTCATTACAACCTGGCAGGCTGGCAGTGCATGCTGGAAGTTGTAGTTCTACAACATATGGAGAGCCATAAGGCCCACCTATGCTGTAGAGCCAACAGAATCTGGCTGGGCATGCATTTACTTGTAGTTCAACAACATAAACTCCCCTAAAAAGAGTACTCTCCACCCCTTTTGCTTACCAGAAATCTTGTTTCTGCGTTGCTCCTGTACACTGGTGCAAGGCACACCCTCACTCCGCCTACACAGCCATCATGCTCCCTAAAAATGTGCCTTATGGTGTAAATCTAGGACTTTGCACTACACCCCAGATGTTTCACGCTTCATATAGGAGGTTCTATTACAAGAACAGCTGAAACAAGACAGATGCTTTGAGTTAATAATATCAATGCTTTCCTTGGTTGACAGCTGTTTGACAGAGAGCTGTGTATTCGCCAGCTGAGGTACTCGGGTATGATGGAGACCATCCGAATCCGCAGGGCAGGATACCCCATACGTTACACGTTTGTGGAGTTTGTGGATCGATATCGAGTGTTAATGCCGGGAGTGAAGCCTGCGTATAAACAGGTATTATATATTCTGCTAATAATCTAAGACAGATATACAGAGTGTGGCTCTCAGACCACTGTGGAACTACAAGACTAAGCATGCTGCATCTTGTACATCTACAACAGTACACCAAGTCAGGTCTAGGAGTAAACTGCTTCTAACATATAATAATCGATTTATCATTCATCAATTAAATATTCCTAGAAAAAAAATGTCCAAAAATTCCTTTTTATTTGGAAATATTATAGGGACAAACATGGAATTTGGGCACCGTTCCATTCTTACAGTTGTCAATTACAATATGCATATATGAGTTACTTGCATATAATATAATCATTAGTAGGGCATATATCAATCCTGCCTTCATAGGGTCTATAAGCTACCTTGCAGCAATCAGCATACACTTAGAAATGGAGGGTTCTTCATCGCCACCTGCTGGCCTTTAGTGTATCTTCTACTACTCAACCCCTTAATATGCCATTGACTGTTGCTCTGGGCCACTGATAGTCTGCAAACAGCCACACAGCTATGTTGGTGCAATTTAATATTATTGTCCTCTGTTTTAGATACTTATTTAGTAACAATGGAAGCCCCGCCCAGCTCTATGTGACAGCCAACATCTCCAATTGGAAATGTGTTACAAAATAGGCCACACCCCAACCCGTGCAATCGACACCCAAAATTGTCTAAACCCCGCCCATTTCTGCCAAGACCCACACCCTTTGCCGATAGATCACACTTATTTTATCCTCCAAGGATTGTGAATGTCCTGAAAAATCAGGACTGATAACGGGTACTGAATATGACAGCCATCATCTGTATACACAAGATTGGGGCAGGGGGCAGTTATCTACCTACTGCCATAAACACAACCACACACGTCCGCAATACGATAAACTGATTGAAACTGCGAAACTGTGTTTCCTTCTATAGTCCAGATGTCTAATAAAGAAGAAATGTAACATTTAAATTAAAAGCTGGTAACAAAGTAGCTGGATACACAACATGCTCATAATTGGTCTCCAATTTCATTATAAATAAATAGAGGACATCTATTGTTACCTGTTTATGGCTCAATCCTGTATCCTTAAATGTTCTGGACACTTTTTATTTTGTTTCCAGGGAGACCTGCGCGGAACGTGTCAGCGCATAGCGGAGTGCGTGCTGGGGAAGGACGACGATTGGCAGATCGGCAAAACAAAGATCTTCTTAAAGGTACCGAATGCCATAAAGCGGTAATTGATGGTTGGTTTGTTTATGTATTGATTGTTGGGATAGAGAACTGCACACTGTTGTCATGTCTCATATACTAGAGACGTGATCAACTTCTGAGACCTCACAATTCCGATAAATAAAATGACTTTTTGTGCAAACTTTGTACTATATAACATTTGAACAGTTAACACATTATTTTATTGTAGATACCGTTCCATCCCCCGTGTTTCAGAACACTTTTCACAAAACCAGGGTTTGCTCCTCAAAGGCGGTTTCCACTTTAAATATCCCCTCCCTTGCTTACAGGGGGAGTGCTGTTGTGGTCTTTACCCTGAGACCCCCAGGAACCCGCAGGGTTCTAGTAATTACTGACAGCTGGGCTCTTAGTTAATTAAAGCCTCTGCCACTCACGTTAGACAATCCCGCCCCAGCGCTCACCCCTCCAATCAGCAGCCTCCGTAGAATCACTACTGCTCCAGAGAGACCTAACGCTTTCTGAACGTCAGTGGCCGGTGCTGTATGTAAGTGCTCAATATAAGAAACAGTGATGGTCCAAGAGGAGGGACCCACCCCAAAGGCCCAATCTATGGAAGTGTGAGGATTTAAAAATATATATTTAAAATGGATAAGTTATCCCCATTTTTAGTGCCGTCAGTCATGGGTATAAATGTATCAAAACTTCTAAAAAGGAAAAGCGGAGGTGTTGCCCATAGCAACCAATCAGATTCTAGCTCTCATCAAAAAGTTCATTGGGAATCAAGGGTTAACATTGACCCGGGAGGTTGGTAGTTTTTCATGTACTTGTGAATCAGACAATGTTATTACATGGGGACTGGTCAACCTTAGGATACACACAAAGGATCTACCTTTATCCAATGTTTTTCTTTTTTCTATTTTGTTTTTTAACTCTATCCCCCCTCCCAGGCAGCAGTATAATAAATGACTTGAAGCATCTCCTGTAGATCACGCCTACAAGTAACTTTACTAAACTGCGGGTTTGAAAAAGTGGAGATGTTGCCTATAGCAACCAATCAGATTCTAGCTGTCATTTTGTAGAATGTACTAAATAAATGACAGCTAGAATCTGATTGGTTGCTATAGGCAACATCTCCACTTTTCCAAACCCGCAGTTTAGTAAATCTAGCCCATGGAGTCCGGTATATGTGGATTTAGCCGATTGCCTAGCAGTTTCCGGGCTGAGCTGCTGTTCGGTAATAAGCTAGCTGCGTTGGCACTTACAGCGGTGAACAGGTTTTGGCAGACCTGTAGATCATGTGCTGATCTATACTGAGTAGAACTAACCAATCACCTGCACTCATGCTGGGTCAAGGCTCTGTTAAAAGCCTTCTTTCAAAACAAGATAATCTTTATTGGTGGTGCAAAATAACGGGTCAACTGGTAGCCTATTGGGTCGGTGGTAATGATATTATCGGTTCTGATAACACTGACTTCATAGACAAAATATGCCCGAACGTGACTTCACCAACATTTAAAAATTCAAGACTTACCTCTTTAATGACAAGAGAATTATTCTACTGTGTTCTCCAACATCCCGATCAGAAGTAATAACGACACTTCGTTGTTATGTCATTGAAAATGGTGTCCGCTTTATTGCCACTTTTAAGGTGGAAATGCCGATTGGCTTGTAAGGTAAGTGTTACTGTTAGGGATCGGGTTAAGGTTACGGTTAGGGATCGGGTTAGGTTTAGGGATTGGGTTAGGGTTACGGCTAGGGATCGGGTTAGGGTTAGGGATCGGGTTACGGTTAGGGTTACGGTTAGGGTTAGGGATTGGGTTAGGGTTACGGTTAGGGATCAGGGTAGGGATCGAGTTACAGTTAGGGATTGGGTTAGGGTTAGGCATCGGGTTAGGGTTAGGGATCGTCAGCCTGAATTGCAGTTTTAAAACTTCTAATATGGTGGTTGCAATTTTCAATGACGTAAAAACGCAGCGCTGTTATTACTTCTGATCGGGATGTTGGAGAACACAGTCGGATAGTTCTCTTGTCATTATTCAGATAAGTCTGCATTTTATTAATTTCAAAGTACTCACATTCGGCCATATTTTGTCTGTCAAATCGGTGTCGGGGTTATGAGCTCCGATACTTAGTACCCAACCCTATTGGGTGGCCTAAGAGGTTTGGCGCACTGCTTTATTGGGCTGTGAACCTAATTGTGCTTTATGAGCAAATGCAGGTGCAGTTCTACGTGTAATGTATCATATTCTTTTAAATCCAAACACAAAGGTGAATCTGGATAGAGAAAATGGGATTATCGTAAATTCCATTACAAAAGTCACACAAGCTTATCCTGCTTCTTATATCTACATTTATTTATAGTTTGTAGCCTAAAACATCAGAATAGACAGAGAACTGGATAACGTGTTTCACACATTAAACTTTGACCTAGAAATAAATTCTCCATCAATCTGACTTCACTCCGGAAGACAATTTGAAGGATTCTTTCTTAGAAATTCTCAATTTTAGCATCACTTTCCCGTTCCCCATCTGACCGGCCCGATGAACTTCATAGAAAACCTTTTTATGACATCCTATTCAGCTTAGAAACCCCTCTAATGTCTTTTATCGGACCCTGCAGCTGTCATTCCCAGAGGAAGCTGTCGGAGGAAGTGGAGGTTCCCCAGCAGGAAATAGAGAGGATGATTCCATAACAGCAACATGTGGATAAACACAATCATAGAGACGGGTTGTGTCGGTCTCAGCGCACTGTGCACATGCAGATATTATGGGGAACGTCTTCTGCTTTTATAAATGGCATTTATCTTCTACCTGCAAATGTTGCACTTATCTATGTAGGGTGGGGGCATAACTAGACCTTAGTGAGTCTCATGGCAAAATTTAGTAAGGACTCCCATGTATATAATGTAATAACGCAGTGTGCCGTTGGTGAAGTGGGGCCATCATCTTTGCAAGAGACCCAACGACACCCTTCCCAATCTGCCCTGCCACCAAAACTATGAGTTTACGGTTAAGTTTCAAGATGCAAAAGTTAGCAATCGGAGCTACGAAACAAAGCAACAAGCGATAGCCTGCCAAAATATATAGTGTCTTTACATATACCGGTGTATTGCATTTAAAAGTCAACATCATCACCTAATCTTCCACTGGCTGCTCTGCCTTTTGCTTGGTTATGCACCCTCTGCGCCACTCGATTCGCTCACCTTTTAAGGGCACCATTGGGAAGCAGACAGAGAGCAACTACGGTAGTTCTCAGAGGGTTCAGATTATGGCTCAATCCCCCTTCATCAGACTTTGACAAGGGGCTACGGAGGCGGCCCCCTCCGCTGCCTGGCCTTGTAGCACTCACCCTCCCTGCTACCACTAAAGTTCCGCCCCTGCGTGAGGGGAGCTTCTATCTTTCTTGTAAGTACAGCGCAGGAAAACCTATGTGAGGCTTTGGAATCTAACACTATAATGATATTGTACTCAGCAATCAGATACAGCAACTTCTAAAGATATAAGGAAATTGTAAACAATTCAGGTGCATGTTTCATATTGATAATTACGTAATTAGTGCATCAAAGGGAATGGTTCGGGATGGATCAGATAGCAAAACGTCCTTTCTTCCAAGTTGCACTCTCTAGAAACACATCCTTTACAATCGCATTACTTGTAAAAACATATAAGACTATTTAAAACAAATGGTTAATCAAATCAAATGGAATAGATATTGAAATGTACAACTGCATGTACTCTCCCAATGAATATCTTAGACTAATAAACACAGATAGCAGCAAAATAGTCAGAGGTTAAACTCCTAGTACGTGTAATGACCCAAATATATTGTCCTTGCTGTAAAGACAATGAAGGTTTTACCCAGTAAGATATACTTGTGTTTACCGACAAACTCACAGCCAAACTTGTGCTTGTGTACTAGTAAGACAGGACAAATAGTCTAAAATACAGATATGGAGATGTGGCAGCATTTTAGCTTCCAAAGGGGGTATATTTTGCCATCACCAAATTATCTGGTTGTCTACCCCAGTGATAGCCAACCTAATACACCTGGGGGGTAAATGTATCAAGCTGAGAGTTTTCCGTCAGGTTTGAAAAGTGGAGATGTTGCCTATAGCAACCAATCAGATTCTAGCTGTCATTTTGTAGAATGTACTAAATAAATGATAGCTAGAATCTGATTGGTTTCGCAAACCCACCGGAAAACTCTCAGCTTGATACATTTACCCCCTGATGTGACACTCTAATCTTCAAAAGAGCCGTACGCCACCCCTTAATCTTACTAATAAGATAAACCAATCCATTCAATCAAAGAAAGAGAAACCTATCTGTAATTACATATTAAACAAATGACAATAAAACAGGGAGGAGTTGGGGGCCACAGGGAAAGGCTCAGGGGGCCCGCACACAGCACAACAATGTCCTAGCCTATCAGAGTTACATTTGATCTTCTTCGTGTACACAGATATGGTTGGAGCAATGTGACTACACCAACCATGCTCAGTCTACAACTGGATTTGTTCACAGCTAGCGGCTGCCTTTGTAGCGCCTCTATATACTAAGAATGTCGCCCAGCTTTGTCTGCAGAGATAGCTTTACATCAATGCTGGGAGTAAGTTAATGCATATTAATTAGCCTTAACCAGAAAGGAGCTTGTTTCACTGAATAATAACTTTGTCCATGTCTGCAGTTAATGTAATTCATGTAAAGGAAACCAAACTGCCCTTAGAATGTGCAAAATGTTGCAAATTCTGCTCCTATCTGATACCAAAATCAACAAACTGAGGACAAACCTGGTGAGATTGGTGTAAACATTTTTATACCTAACATTTAGTTTGCAACTAAAGTTGAGACTGTAGGTATTGACAAGTGTCATTGTGACCCCTGGGAGTGTCAGCAAATTAATGTATCTTTGTTATGACAGGTGTCCGTTACTCATGTTAAGGATTGTTAAGAATAATTGTTTAGAGAATTGCTCCAAAATGTTCAGAAAAACTCAATAATGAGAGGCAGGCAACCTATGTCTATTGTCGGCCCTACACATGCGGAGAGGCACAGATTACCTGAACCTGCTGTAAAGGTTGTAGAGAACAGGTGTGAGGGAAAGAACCAGCATTTCTCCATCAGCTGTCACGTTCTCCATCCTGGGTGCTGATATCGTTCTGTTTGTATCACAGGACCACCATGACATGCTGCTGGAAATTGAAAGAGATAAAGCCATTACTGACAAGGTCATTCTCATCCAGAAAGTGGTGCGAGGCTTCAAAGACAGGTGAGCTTAACGGTGTTGTCATTATTGTTATGGTAAACAATGGAGGTTCTCTGGACACAGGGGTCTTCCTATGGTAAAGCTATGTCAGATACTGATCTCAGGCTGCATAAATGTGAGGACAGCAGAGACGAGGTTCCCTCCTCACCTCCGGTTCCCCTCCATGTCTTCTCTTCCTCCCCAGTGATTCCATTCCTCTGCTCCTGATATGGTCGCTGCAGGAGGAAGAGCACAGTGATAGAACAAGCCTTTCCTCTTGCATTGATGGCATTAGGGGCACGGCAGTGTCTGTCGGCTGGGGTAGAGGTGGTGTAAAGAAGTGAGATGCTTCTCTCTCATGCTCTGTCATCGGCGCACTCCCCACTAGCGTCACCAAAGAGGTGGACGAAGAGAGTGATAAGTTATCAATGCAAACTTCCTCCTTCATTGACTATATAAGGAGTGGAGGTCCTGGGGAAGGAGAGATATGTCCTGGTGGCAGATGGGGCTCAGAGTTCAGCAAAAGTGATATAGACACCTAAATATAGACCTAACCATTCTACGTGAGGCAGTAAGTCACATGGTGCCTGTTCTACCCCTTCAGCTGGGTACACACCTTTGCAATCTTACTACAGATGAGCTTTCTGTAACTATTTTACTAACAACTGAAAGTCCCAATGAGCAGCTGATTCATATGTACGCACCTACACCATTTACCTTCAGATCTGTGATCTGCATCTATCATAACCATCTGCTGTAAAGATAGGGACACAATCTACAGATATACAAAGGATCTATCGGCAGAAGTGTTGGACAGACGGTCGTGAGGACGAACGCACTTCCACATTTTCCCGACGTCGTTCCATTGGTGATCCTGATTTTTAGGAAGGTATAAAACCAAATTACCAGATTCGGTATGACAAAGCATGATTTGCGGGAGCGTTGACACTCTTCCAAACGGTCGTGAATTGTGTGTTCTGCACGATAATTGCATCGGTGTGTACCCAGCTTTACTCAAACTACAGCAAAAATTTGTATTAGGGAAGTGTACATTTATTCCTTTAATGGTTAGTATATCTACCTCCAGGGTTGAAATCCATAGTTTTTCAGCTATAGAATATAAACCATTTTAGCATTAGTGTCTGATATTGGTCCACAGTTATTTTCCTCCGACTTTCTGTGCAGTCACAACTTAAATTAAGTAGTGAGTTTTCCCTCCTGTCAAAAATGTATGTTTCCTAAACCAAACACAAACTGGATGAAAATGCCTGAGATCATATTGTGCTTTTATTGGGTTGCTGTTATTTCCAGGTAGGAAGTAACTTTTTCTTATGTGTTATTCTACCAAAATGAATAAAAATACACATTTGTCATCCAATTACTTCTATTGACTTAGGTCCAATTTCTTAAAAGTCAGAAAATCTGTTCTACTGATCCAGAGATACTGGAGAGGACATAACTGCAGGAGAAACTACACCGTGGTAAGACTGATTGCCTGCTTTGTGCAAATAAATACACATAATATAAAACTAGTTTATTTAAGTATTTTTTTTTTTTGATTATACAAATAAAGCAAAAATTTGGTTAAATTATTCATTTTCTTATGATGCCCAACTGCAAAGTGTTTGTTAGAACCTTTCATTAGTGTGTCCATGACAGTGTTGCTATATCTCTCCATGCTTTCAGTTACTCAAAAGCTCAAAGCTTTTTGGCAGTAGCAACGGTGACACCTGCTGTCTTTAAGATGGATTTACACTCCATAAATGTAATTGTTTGCAGGTTTATGCATAACTTTGTCGGAAAGCAAGCATCCCAGCAACCCTTTGCTAACAAGATATTAGAGACCAGATATAATATTTTCAAAAAAGGCAATTTATAAAAAATAAAAGTAGAAATCTGAATTATTAGATGGTGAGCAGGTGAATTTTAAGTATATACTTATAGAAATGTATCTAGAATAACCTTAAAGTGTTAAAGTGAAATAGTGAATTGGTTAAATGGCTGCCTCCGCTGTGTGTAGACGACGGGTGCACCAGTTTCTATAAAATTTTGCTATGGCGCTCTCAGCATCCCTCGTGTTTTCTTTTACCAGATGAGGATCGGTTTTCTACGACTTCAGGCTCTGTACCGCTCCCGGAAGCTCCACCAGCAGTACCATATTGCTCGCAAACGTATCAGCCACTTCCAGGCGCAATGCCGAGGTTATCTGGTGCGAAAAGCTTTCAGGCATCGACTATGGGCGGTGTACACCATTCAGGCCTATTCCAGGGGGATGATCGCACGGCGACTGTACAAGCGCCTTAAAGGAGAGGTACGAGAGATGTCAGGTCAGGGGTAGGCCGAGCATGTAACTGACCAGTCTAAGCAGGAGTGAGGAGAAAAGGTTACCCTGGGCTCTGATTTCCGCTACCCTAAGATTTTACTCTTAAGATGTTGGGTGTTATTTTCAAATCTCTGCACATTGGTACGTCTATCAAGAAATGATACCCAATAAGACATCTGAACTGAATACCCTGCATTTGCCAGAGTTAATAAGACATTGAAACGATCAAAGCAGTTTTATTGTAGTGTACCACCTATGTAATCGTTCTGACGGATTTTGGGTGTATGGAATTCAGAGATATTTTGAAACAAAAATAGTTTATTGTAGGAAATTCATGGCTCAGGAGAGACATAGTCCGTAATTTGTATAACACAGAGGCGGTTTCACATTTTCATCTCTCTCTATCAGTATCACCGGCGTCTGGAGGCGGAGAAGATGCGTCTTGCTGAAGAACAGCGGTTTAAGAAAGAGATGAGTGCTAAGAAGGCCAAGCAGGAAGCAGAGAAGAAGCACCAGGTAAAGTGTTTGCCCCCATGCAGACGACTTTTGACCTCCAATAATGTCTGATTCGTTACATTGGCTTCCTTTGTACATCGACCAGTACTGTCCAGTTTTGGTTGGTTTTCTTCAGCTAAATGGGAATTAAAAAGGTTAGCTGATGGAAAATCTTACCAAAATAGTGCAGATCAGCGTCCATGTACAACGGAGGAGTTAACAAATCGGATTATTATCCCAGTGCAATGAGACCTTAGATTGCGGGAGGGAATAGGACATTGATCACAGCTTTATGACAGTGTCCTGACTTTGCTCTCGTAGACTCAACACTGTTGGGTTCTTCACAAGGGATAGGCCGTGTTGGTTTTATCTGGATCAGATTGTCATTTCTTATCCTCACCTTTAGGAACGCCTGGCCCAGCTCGCCCGTGAAGACGCAGAGAGGGAGGTGAGGGAGAAGGAGGAAGTTTGGAGGAAGAAGGAGCTGCTGGACAAGATGGAAAAGGCCAGGAATGAACCAGTGAATGACTCGGACATGGTGGACAAAATGTTTGGCTTCCTCGGAAACACAGCGTCACTGCCAGGGCAGGAGGGACAGGCACCGACGGGCTTTGAGGTACTATATGATATTTGCGTAAGGCTTTTGTAGCCGTTGAGAATGCCATACAGATGGCTTTAAGGACTAACATCAGTCTGCTAGTCGGGAGGAAGAGGGCACATTCGGATATGGTAGAGACTTAACCACAAAATATAGTACAGGGCCCAAGGCTTGAACTATTTTAAATGCTGGGACGACACATGTTATTGTTTTATATTGAGAAACAGAAGGTGTGAATATTGTGGGAGTAAACTGCCCAACCAATCTATGAATCGAAACGCGTTAGGTTCATTCATCTCTAACATGTTATGTTCATCGTTCAGGACCTGGAGCGAACTCAGGGGCAAATGGAGGAGGAGGATCTGGACGATACTCCGCCGCTCCCAGAAGAGGAAGAAGAAGACCTTTCAGAGTACAAATTTGCCAAGTTTGCAGCCACATACTTCCAGGGGACCACCACTAACACCTATATCCGGAGACCCCTGAAGCAGCCCCTGCTCTACCATGAAGATGAAGGTGACCAGCTGGTAAGTAGGTCTATTATATAGTATGAAAAGATCTGTCTGAATTTCATTCTCCATACTCTTATCTTATGTAACTGTCATGGTGTAAACTCTCCACCGTATTATTCAAATTGAACTCCTCTGAATTCCAAATAAAAAAAATCCTGTCCACATATTTATACCAATTTGGGTACATGGAGCATTAAAAACTGGAAAGGCAAATGCTGCCATAGCTTCAAGAATTTGCTGCTGTTGTTATTGGGGATGATAGACCTTCTTCATTAACATTTAGTTGGGAAGATTTCCGACTAAATGTATATTTGTTCACTTCAAGAGGGTTTGTTATTATTTTTGTAGGAAGACCTGAGATGGATTTTGACCCACAGTAGACATAGAACAGAACCTGATAGATGCTCACTCAAAATCTGTGCACTCTGGATATAGATGTATTACATTGTCGGTCACCCGACAACCCCATAAACAACTTGCAGAGTAGACTGGAAGACTTACCGCAATATGGGACGTGACTTAGTACCAATGCAACGATACTTTATGCATCGAGCACACCAGGCGGCAAATGTATCAAGCTGAGAGTTTACTGGCGGGTTTGAAAAGTGGAGATGTTGCCTATAGCAACCAATCAGATTCTAGTTATCATTTTGTAGAATGTACTAAATAAATGATAGCTAGAATCTGATTGGTTTTTCAAACCCGCCGGAAAACTCTCAGCTTGATACATTTACCCCCAGATGTCCTTTCCCAAACCCCATAAACTGAATAGACGTGTTTTTGATGTATGCTGAACATTTATATAATATAGACAGATATTTATGGTATATTCAAACTGTGTTCTAGTACAGTCTATAAAATACATCAAAATGTTACAGAAATACACAGACTCAATCTGCTCTGTCACTTGGGACTGATAAGTCCAGTTTTTTGTTTGTTTGTTGTTGTTTTTTGGTGATTATAAACTGTCTTAGTATGTTTGGGACAATATTATCTTGGCTTGTGGTGAATGTAGGTAGCTGTGATAAACACCCGCTAAACACTCAAGTGATCGAGTAACTAACTGCACAGCTCCGTATCTTAAATAAAAACAAGAAAAACGTATATTTTCAAACCGCTAATATTCATGAACTGACCCCTCAGGCTGCTCTTGCTGTTTGGATTACGATTCTCCGTTTCATGGGTGACCTTCCAGAGCCAAAATACCACACGGCCATGAGTGACGGCACTGAGAAGATTCCGGTAATGACGAAGATCTACGAGACCCTGGGGAAGAAGACCTATAAGAGAGAGCTCCAAGCACTGCAGGGAGAAGGGGAGGTAAGACGCTGCTGACCTCTGCGCATATGGAATCACAGCCTGGCAACCTGCCGCTTCAAACATTGCACCGTTTTTATGTGACATCGCGGTTTGAGCTATGGCGGTTTTAAACCGCGTCATTTCAAATGTGATTTTGCCTTTTATACATTTCACGGTTTGGAAACTGCACATCAAGTCGCATAAAAACTGGTTTGGTAAAACTGCAGCTTATTAAATCTTGGCCCTGACTCTCTGCCAATAATCTGGATCATTTATTGAGGGAGCCTGAGGAATTTTACAGAACACCTCTTTATACTGTATATCTGCTGATGGTTTATCATAAATAAGAACTCTGCAATCAATTTAATGGAATTATCTTGAATATGGTTTGATCATTGCTAAATAACACATTTTAAGCATAGGGATCCTGCAATAGACAAAAAAACCGGAATGAATCATTAAGGCATGTATGTGCCGATGCATGCTGTAGTTTGCGCCTGCCCAGAACCAGACAATACACCAGTGAACTCACCAACATCCAATTCAACTTCGAACGCAAAAAACACTTCCGGCAGCCTATGATTTCAGTGGCGGAACAGGGAGGGGACTGGGCGTATGCATGTAGTCAATGTACAGAGCCAAGCTCAGCACACGCAGCAGCGTCCGATTCAAGCTTTGGGATTTTTAAGGAACATGATTTTCTGTCATATCACTTGCATCAGCTACAGGTCACATAGGCAAACAGAGGGGGGGGGGGAGGTGGGTTCCTAGTGCCTGGAAACCCCCCTCCAAGCCTGGGGCACTGTATAATTGAGGTGACTGGACCCTGTTCCCGCTTCACAAGGCTCTGCTTGAAAAGGGAGAGCTGCCTGCACCTAACAGTAGTGCATGCAGCATTGCCCATGTATATTATGGGGATAGAAAGAGTTGAAGAGCAGCCAAGCACTGTCTAATATTATAGCCACGCCCCCATGCATGCTGGTCACACCCACTGGCGGCGTGGTGTGGAAACCTCCCTCTACAAATCCTGCATTTGCCCCTGGGTCGGGTGTAAGTGCTGACTACTAGTGATGACGGCTGTGTATACAGCTAGAACATGTGTTTGCAATCAGGAGCAACTGTAACAATGTATTTTATGTACAGGAGACATTAATAACATCCTGATGAATGTATTTTATGGAGAAAAAAAATATTTTTTTTTAAAAAAAATGTTTTGTCATTAATGACTATATTAGTAACAGGTGGAATTGATTGAATTTTTCCTGTGCGTTCTGCTAGAACTTTATATCCCAGATACGTATTGGACGATCCTGCAGTGTATTGTCTGTTAGAGCAGAACGCACCTAAACCTTCAACAACAGACGTATCTTTAGATTTGCTCTTCGTTGGACTTGTGTATGCTCGATTTATGGTTAAAAAACAAAACGCAATTGCGCTCGTTTTATGCTCGTTTTCTCTGCAATAGAGAAACAAGAAGACCCACGTTCTGAATCCCCTCCGTCTTTTCTGTCCTGTGTAGAGTGGGCTGATTGACAGCCAGAAGAAGAACAGTGTCCGGCACAAGCTGGTTTCGCTCACTTTGAAGAAGAAGTCAAAGTTAACAGAGGAGGTCGGTGTATAAATCTAATCTGTCACTTTTTATGTTTCAAAACGTATATATACAGTCAAAAAATAATCTTATGCATAGATAAAAGATACACTACGTAAAAAACTAAGGGATGTCCTGAAGCTGTCAATCACTTTAATGTTTAATGTATCCAGGGATCTGAACATTATTTTATCCATTACTAGTTACTTCAAAGCAAAAAAAAAAAGTGTCACAAATTAGTAAACGTGATTGAATGAATTTAGTTGAGAAAAGTTACCAATTGATGACCTTGGAAATTCATCTTGAGCTCCCAATGTCTCCGGTATCACAAGCGAATCTGAAAGTATGTATAGGGGGGCAGTATTAGCTCTAAAATGTATTATTATTTCCACTCAATCCTTTCTTGCCATTTGTACAGGTGACTAAAAGACTTCACGACGGAGAGTCCACCCTACGGGGAAACAGTATGCTGGAAGATCGCCCCACGTCAAACCTGGAGAAACTCCACTTTATTATCGGGAACGGCATCCTGAGACCCGCGCTACGGTCAGAACCTTTAGCCTACGCTGAGTTCGCGCTGACCTCCCAAACAAATCCATGTAATAGCCAGGGTGCAGGCACTGGGGTCTCTTTAATTTATAATGTCCATAACCATAAATAATTAAGCAGCACTTCTGCTGTCGCAGGCCACCTGTGCTGTCAATCAACGGCCGCCTGCCACCTGTGCGATGATGGTATCGATGTCAGCGTACTGGTATGAATAAATGATGGTCGCCACAGAGGCACTTGTAAACAGTTACCTCTGGCCGTTTTTACTCAGCGTTTCTCTGTGTGTCATCCTCAGGACATAGATGGGATCAGAATTTAAAGCTGAACGACCGCTGTTGTTCTAAGGACACAATAATTAGTGCTTAAGCAGGGTTATCGTAAATAAAAACAACACCAGAATGGAAGTAGGAGTGCTTTCTATACCTGCCACCAAAATGGGATCTGTATTGCATACTGTCCACCAGACTGGGGACGATTGTATTGTATACTAGCCACCACAATTGGATCTTTATTGTATACTTGCCTCCAGAACAGGCCCTGTGTTGTATTCTGGTTTATGAAATAGGCTATGATTAGCATATTGGCCAACTTTTGCTTTAAATACTATTCAACAGAATGTGCTATGCTTGGTGGGCTATCCAACTAAAAAACGACTCTGGCTTTGTATACTAGCCAGCAAAATTAGCTTCGCTTTGTATATCAGTCAAAATAATTTGTTCGGCTTTGTAAACTAGCCAACAGAATGGCCCAGTTTTTGAACATTGAACACAATGCGCAATCCAGCTTCAATGGTTCTGTATGCTAAATTGAATGCACAGTAGCTGTACCTCTACTCAGTATATATGGCTGTGGTAACTGTTATGTACAGTTGTGACAATAGGGAGACTCACGATTGGTCTTTGTTCCGGGACTCCTCTCATATAAAACCTTGATTTGGATTTATGAAGTTTTGGGCTTCTGTGCGCCACATCTCCTCTCCCTTCATATTCCAGAGTGATGTCAGATAGAGAGGCTCTGATCTCTCAGCAGCATTACATTTGTCGGCTATACAACATCAGTACAATGTTGGGGCAGAAATTTAGGGTAGTATCACTTCAAGCGATTGTAGCTTCCATACATACAGCGTTTATACTCTGATTTTCCCTGCCATTAAATTCAATATTGATTCCTGGTTCCTGTTACATATGCTGCATTTTTCTAGCTGCAAAACTCTAGCATTTTATAGCTTGTGTGACAACAGCCTTAAACACTGCTGTGTATATCTTGTGCCAGAAACACACAGGCGTTAAAATATTAACTTCCCATCTTGAGTTGACGTCCTCTTGAAGACCCAGTCTGATACCTACAGTATATATACATTATTGTATGTAAGCCTTTATACTTGATTCTGCAGGGATGAAATCTACTGCCAAATTTCCAAACAGCTTACCCAGAACCCCTCCAAAAGCAGTCATGCCCGTGGCTGGATCCTCATGTCTCTCTGTGTGGGATGCTTCGCCCCTTCTGAGAAGTTTGTCAAGGTGAGTTTATACCCTATGATAGATTTGCATTTTTAGACAGACAATCTATTATAAAACTACAATGTATGGAAAATTGGTTAAAAATTTTAATTTAAAGTGTACTCACTGAGGAGGCATTATTTTTGTTAAATGGACCATTATTTACCTATCAGTTCACTAGTGATAGGCATAAATCTGTGATGTCACTAGCTCAGTGTAATTTGATAGGCTGCAAGTTTTTAGTCTTCCACAAAATGGCTGCCTCCACTGTGCTTAGGTGATAGGCTCATGTCAATAAAATAGCTGTACTGTACCTTGGTAAGTAATGACTATATCTTGTAATACTTCTTTGGCTTTCAGTACTTGAGAAACTTTATTAGTGGGGGCCCCCCGGGATATGCCCCTTACTGTGAAGAGAGGTTGAGAAGGACGTTTGCGAATGGCACCAGGACTCAGCCTCCCAGTTGGCTGGAGCTTCAGGTAAATTTTTTCAGCAATAAAAATAATGGTTTATTTGCCAAACAGATATTCTATTGAAATATTGTTTTAAAATATGCCACTAAATGTCTTATTCACTCTCTGATCATCTCCCGCATGGACTACTGCAACCTCCTCCTTACTGGCCTCCTCCACTCTCACCTCGCTCCCCTTTGATCTGTAGTTAACGCTGCCGCTAGGCTCATCTTCCTTTCTCGACGCTCCTCTTCTGTCTCCCCCCTCTACCAATCCCTTCACTGGCTCCCCTTTCCCTTCAGAATCCTGTTCAAGCTCCTCACTCTTACATACAAGGCCCTCGCCAACTCCACTGCACCCTACATCTCCACCCTCCTCTCTACTCATGCTCCATCCCGCCTTCTCCGATCGGCCAATGACCGTCGCATCTCTTCCCCCCTGATCACCTCCTCCCACGCACGTATCCAAGACTTTGCCCGCACTGCCCCCCTCCACTGGAACAAGCTCCCTACCTCCATCAGAACTTCCCCTAATCTGTCCAGTTTCAAACGGGCTTTAAAAACCCACCTTTTTCTTAAAGCTTTCCAGTCTCCCTCTTAACTTCCTAACTTATCTTCTGCTTCTTCCCCTTCCCCTATCCTTATCATCCGTTCGTTCTTCTCTCCTTCTCTCCCCCGTGTCTCTCTGTCAGTCTACCCCACCATTTAGATTGTACGCTCCTTTGAGCATTGTCTTCTCTCCTCCTGTCTTCACCACTTTTAACTCTGCTCACCAGCTACCTAGCCTTCCTCCTCGAGGACCCTCTTCCCCCATCCCCTCTCGCTCCCTCCTCTTTCCCCTGGGGGTCTCCCTCTCTTCCGTGCCCTCCTTCCTAGGTGCCGCTGTTGGCGGACCTACCCCTCTCCACTCCCTCACCTCTCTAGCTGTGCCCTGAGCTCACTGAGTTACTGTGATTATTGTTTACTGTACTGTGCTGTCTCACCTCGTATTGTAATTTTGTTTGTCCCTGTACGGCGCCGCGGACACCTAGTGGCGCCCTATAAATAAAAATTAATAATAATAATAATAATCATAATAATAACCCATTTAATGGTATTGTTATGTTTGAGTTATGGTTTGTTTAAGTGTTATTGTTGATAAAGTTAAGCAGGTATTGTATTATTCTGTATTGCTCGAAGTTTAGTCTGTGGATGATATTTGTTACCTTAGTTGATCAATCAGAATATCATCATCATCACCATTTATTTATATAGCGCCACTAATTCTGCAGCGCTGTACAGAGAACTCATTCACATCAGTCCCTGCCCCATTGGGGCTTACAGTCTAAATTCCCTTACAGACACACACAGACACATAGACTAGGGTCAATTTGATAGCAACCAATTAAAGGTTTTTTGCAAGTGTTGGAGGAAACCCACGCAAACACGGGGAGAACATACAAGCTCCTCATAGATAAGTCCATGGTCGATATCTAAACATAAAGGTAGCTAAGCGGAGAAATAAGCTTTCATAAACCAGATATGTTACTGAAAACATGTATAAAATAAAAATGAGACCTACTTATCGTGTAAATTATTTGTTTTTGACAGACAATCTGTCCTCCAGAATTCAGCAGCATTTTGTACCCATCACATGAAGGCAGCCATTTTGTCGACTATGCCAATATTCATGAGTATGCATCTGATCAATTCATTAGTGAAGCCATGAGATTCATTGTATCAGTTTATTAGGAGCCGAGAGCCTTGTGTCTCCATGACGTTACTGGTTCATAGAATGTTGGTTCATTCCACAAAATGCTGCCTCGACTGTGTATGCAACTGGAACGCGCTAATGTTTGGCTCCTGATACTGTAACTCCCTACTGTGTCCATTCCATGCAAACATGTGTGCAGCCAATTTATGCTTTAATACATGGAGTGATCCATCGATGTAAGAGCTCAGCAACGAGATATTATCTTCAGGGGCATACTTGGTTCATTTCCATAACTGATGTCTAAGACTTCCTGTTACAGCCAGTGTTATACAGACTCAGTTGTTTACATACATGCGTTATGTTTCTCCGTCTTCTCACAAGGCCACCAAATCCAAGAAGCCCATCATGCTCCCGGTGACCTTTATGGACGGGACGACCAAGACTCTCCTCACTGACTCGGCCACCACCGCCAAGGAGCTCTGCAACTCGCTGGCCGACAAGATCAGCCTGAAGGATAGATTTGGGTTCTCGTTATATATAGCGCTGTTTGATAAGGTGCGGAGTAGTCTCACTGGGAGACATGACTAACATATTACGTATGTGAATGTAACAGAGAAGACACCAGGGACCACTGTGTTTAGGGGGAAAGAAAAAATAAGTATCAGTTAGATAAATCCTCCTGTGATTTCTTAAAGCAGTGATGGTTATTTGCTGTCGCTTCTTCTGGCACTTGATTAAAATAACTGCTGATATGTTATTGCAGATAGGTGTCTTTTCTTTTATTAAATGTTTTGTTTTAACTGATGCCTGAGATCAGCGGTAACGTGCGGTGTCTTTTGATGGTCAGAGGACCATCCATGCCGTCCATGGAGTGTATTATTCTGTCTATCACTTCCACTAAAAACCTACGTACCTACTTCTTGATTTGCAGCCCCTAAAAACCAGTTTCACCTACCCGTGACATATCATTGGGCATTATGTTGTCATGAGATCCACATTTGAAGTCCACATTTATATCTGAATATACCTCTAGAATTAGATAGTATGAAGGAATGTTATAGAAAGAGTGGTTTCAGATAATATCACGCCATCCTGAAATGTCACCAATACTACTAATTCAGTGACTATTAACAATAATAATAATGACATTTAATAGAGAATGGTGTCTTGTATCTCTCATGGCCTCATTTTTATCACCCTGACTTGTAAGAGGTTTGCGCCTGATTTAAAGTTACATATAAATACATTCTCCTGATTGTAAAATTACAGCGCGGTGCTAAACTGTCTCGCTGTGCATCCAGACAACTTGCATCCGTATTTAGAGTTGCGTGTATCTTGCACATGCGGACAGGGCCATCTTTTCCATTGGGCACGATGGGCAGGTGCCCGGGGGTCCCACAGGCAAGGGGGCCCCATAGGCAGGGCTCTTAATTAGAATAAATAATCCTGCAAAAGAAAAAACCTGCAAAAAAAACCTACAAGGGGCTCTGAGCAAGTACATCTATCTATCTCTATCTCTATATATCTATATCTATATCTGTATCTCTATACATCTATATATATATATATATATATCTATATATGTAGGGTCCCCGATACACTGCTTTGCCCGGGGGCCCATAATGTTGTTAAGATGGCCCTGCATGCGGACCCTTGTACTGTAGGAGGCAGAACAGGTATGTTAACGCTAGAGATGCTCACTGACCCCAGTGAAGTGGTTTTGGTTTTTCGATCTGGATTAGCTTCGTGTTTTGGTTTTGGATTTTTAAGAAAAACAAATATGCTAAAATCACATACTTTTGCTCTTTTTTTGTTCCTACATTATTATTATTAACCTCAATAACACTAATTTCAAGTCATTTGCAGTCAATTTTGACCACCTCACAGATCACAATATTATTTTCATACACTTTCGGACAAATACTGCAGAGACCTGGCTGGATGGTAAGTGACAGAGCAATGACACAAACACACGGCAGTTCCTAGCACATCTAGGACACATTGGGCACACAGCAGTGGCAGAAAATAAAGCATGTCCCTTTCATGCGTCTTATTTTGAGTCTTGAAGTTATGCACCAACATAAACTGGGGACAGGTGTTGGAGTTGGTGACTGTGATGATTGACGCATCTTTTCTCTGGATACATCTATACGCTAGATTTAAGGTTCAAAATACAGGCGTAGATACACAAGATACACGCAGCTCTAAATGAGGCCTCATATCTATAATCACTTTATTTTTTCATGTGATTAAACTCCACTAACTCATGTTGTCATCACTTTACTTTACATAGAGTACGTACTAGATAAAACATCTAGCTGCTGCTATCTGTTATCATGTGTGTCTTATTCGCTTGCCGCCAGGTGTCCTCGCTGGGCAGCGGGAATGACCATGTGATGGACGCCGTGTCTCAGTGCGAGCAGTACGCCAAGGAGCAGGGGGCACAGGAGAGGAACGCTCCCTGGAGGCTCTTCTTCCGAAAAGAGATCTTCACCCCCTGGCACAATCCCACCGAGGACAACGTCGCCACCAATCTCATCTATCAGCAGATTGTCAGAGGGGTGAAGTTTGGGGAGTACAGATGTGACAAGGTGAGCGCTCATCCCTCGTAGACGAGCAGTAATTATATTATATTACAGCACAGAAGAAATCTGAGAACAGCTTAATACATTTCTTCTGTGCTTTAATTATACTAAATTATTGATGGAGCATTTACATTGTATCAACATGAAGCTTTCCGGCAGGTTTGAAAAAACCAATCAGATTCTAGCTATCATTTCTTTAGTACATTCTACAACATGCTAGCTAGAATCTGATTGGTTGCTATAGGCAACATCTCCACTTTTCAAACCTGCCAGAAATCTCTCAGCTTGATACATTTACCCCCTGGTGTCCTAGAAAGATGAAAGATCGGATCGGAGACCTCTTTTTCAAGCAAGATTTCTTTGACCAAGGTGATCGTTATGTGGATCAGACTAAAAAATAAATAAGCTTAACCTAATAGTCTTAACCATATCCCTTGTATGGCGGCAAAAGGAATTGTAAACTTTTGGGCAACCCCCTTTCTAATACCTACTCCCTTCCTATGTAGCAAACATGGGGCATCCCAGGATCACACCCTGTTACCTGGATCTGGGAACTAGATCTTACTGCTCTAGGCTTCAGCTAACGGGTAGTTCCTATACAGATTGGGCAGTGTTTGGTAAGGGTGCAGTGTCCAAAAGTGATCCTACCCCAGGTTTTAGTCTGAAACCTAAGCTTTGTAAAGCCTTAAAACAAGCCTAAGTCCTAGCTGTGTGTAAAATATCTATCATCTTACCATCCCAAATTCTTAATATGTAAGAAACTCTGAAATACCATTATCTGTACTAAAAGAAACATAGAAAATGAAATAGTCATGTACGGTTACAAGCTAACCCTCGGTTTTGCAAAAAAAAAAAGTATCAGGGCCTACTAGTTACTAGGGATGTGCACCGGCGACTTTTGAGGTCTCGTGTTTTGGATCCGGATTTTCGTTATTTTTGGGGTTCGGATTTGTCTCGCAAAACACTTGACGAAAGGTCTCGGTTCGGATTTAAGGTTTTGGATTCGGATTTTTTTGGAAAAAAACATAAAAAGTTTAAAAATCAAGTTTTTGGGCTTATTTTCACTCCTAGGCTATTATTAACCTCAATAACATTCAATAACAAGCATTTCCACTAATTTACAGTGTATTCTGAACACCTCACAATATAGTTATTAGTCCAAAACGTTGCAACAAGGTATCTTTCTGGACTGCGTAGAGGAGTGGGTCACTACAATATATATTAAAAACCCTGAACTTTTATGATTCGCACCAATAAATGTACCTGGACTGCGTATAGAGGAGTGGGTCACCACAATATATATTAAAAACCATGAACTTTTATGAATCGCACCAATAAATGTACCTGGACTGCGTAGAGGAGTGGGTCACCACAATATATTAAAAACCCTGAACTTTTATGATTCGCACCAATAAATGTACCTGGACTGCGTAGAGGAGTGGGTCACCACAATATATTAAAAACCCTGAACTTTTATGATTCGCACCAATAAATGTACCTGGACTGCGTAGAGGAGTGGGTCACCACAATATATTAAAAACCCTGAACTTTTATGAATCGCACCAATAAATGTACCTGGACTGCGTAGAGGAGTGGGTCACCACAATATATTAAAAACCCTGAACTTTTATGATTCGCACCAATAAATGTACCTGGACTGCGTAGAGGAGTGGGTCACCACAATATATATTAAAAACCCTGAACTTTTATGAATCGCACCAATAAATGTACCTGGACTGCGTAGAGGAGTGGGTCACCACAATATATTAAAAACCCTGAACTTTTATGAATCGCACCAATAAATGTACCTGGACTGCGTAGAGGAGTGGGTCACCACAATATATTAAAAACCCTGAACTTTTATGATTCGCACCAATAAATGTACCTGGACTGCGTAGAGGAGTGGGTCACAACAATATATTAAAAACCCTGAACTTTTATGAATCGCACCAATAAATGTACCTGGACTGCGTAGAGTAGTGGGTCACCACAATATATTAAAAACCCTGAACTTTTATGATTCGCACCAATAAATGTACCTGGACTGCGTAGAGGAGTGGGTCACCACAATATATTAAAAACCCTGAACTTTTATGAATCGCACCAATAAATGTACCTGGACTGCGTAGAGGAGTGGGTCACCACAATATATATAATAAGAAAACCATCAACTTGTTTGATTCGCACCAATAAATGTACCTGGACTGCGTAGAGGAGTGGGTCACCACAATATATTAAAAACCCTGAACTTTTATGAATCGCACCAATAAATGTACCTGGACTGCGTAGAGGAGTGGGTCACCACAATATATTAAAAACCCTGAACTTTTATGAATCGCACCAATAAATGTACCTGGACTGCGTAGAGGAGTGGGTCACCACAATATATATAATAAGAAAACCATCAACTTGTTTGATTCGCACCAATAAATGTACCTGGACTGCGTAGAGGAGTGGGTCACCACAATATATTAAAAACCCTGAACTTTTATGAATCGCACCAATAAATGTACCTGGACTGCGTAGAGGAGTGGGTCACCACAATATATATTAAAAACCCTGAACTTTTATGAATCGCACCAATAAATGTACCTGGACTGCGTAGAGGAGTGGGTCACCACAATATATATAATAAGAAAACCATCAACTTGTTTGATTCGCACCAATAAATGTACCTGGACTGCGTAGAGGAGTGGGTCACCACAATATATTAAAAACCCTGAACTTTTATGATTCGCACCAATAAATGTACCTGGACTGCGTAGAGGAGTGGGTCACCACAATATATTAAAAACCCTGAACTTTTATGAATCGCACCAATAAATGTACCTGGACTGCGTAGAGGAGTGGGTCACCACAATATATATAATAAGAAAACCATCAACTTGTTTGATTCGCACCAATAAATGTACCTGGACTGCGTAGAGGAGTGGGTCACCACAATATATTAAAAACCCTGAACTTTTATGAATCGCACCAATAAATGTACCTGGACTGCCTAGAGGAGTGGGCACTGGGCACCACAATAAAATATATAAAAAACCTTCAACAGGTCTGCATTACACTACACATACGGCTGCTCCTCCATCCTCTCCATCATATACATGTTGGAGTTTTAGCGTGTGACAACCTCTTGTTTTTGATAATGTCAGTGCATTTTGAATATTTTTCAATTTGCCCCACACCACTGAATGTACTTTATCTATGATACGCATCTATCTATCTTGACTGCGTAGTGTGGTGGCCCCGGTACACAATTTGGTACCGAGGCCACAATATAATTAAAAAATTGGGCATCAACTGTCACCGTTGTTTAATATCTGATACACCTAAATATGGACTGCACAGTGGAGTGGCCCCGGTAGTAAATTTGGTGCCGGGGCCACAATACCTCCTCCAACTTCCAAGTGTAGTGTTTATAAAGACAGACAGCGTCGAAGTGTTATTAGTTGACTTTCTTAACCCTAAAATTGTCCCTGTTGCAAATATTCGTGCAATGGACAGTTACTTTTTTATTGAAAGACTCAAGCTTTCAAGTGTAGTGTTTATAAAATATAAACAACAATACAGTAGTTTTAGAGCACGTCAATACCTCTTGTTTTAAATTATGACACGGCATTTTACTTTTGGTTTAATTTCTTGAATTTTTTTAAATTTGGTTTTACTTTTTGAACATGGCAAACGACTGTTGATTGGTCATATAATGCAAAAAAAAAAGTTCCAAGATGGAATTGTCCTTGGGCCCTCACACCCACCCTTATGTTGTTGAAATAGGACATGCACACTTTAACAAACCAATCATTTCAGCGACAGGGCCTACCAAACAACTTTGGCTGAAATGATTGGTTTGTTTGGGCCCCCACACCAAAAAAGCTATTCATCTCTCCCTGTACAGACTAAACAGGCTCTACTGAGGCAAGATGTCGTCCTCATCCTCAACCTCTGATTCCTCTCCCCCTACAGTGTGTACTTCCTCCTCATCACACATTATCAATTCGTCCCCGCTGGACTCCACAACCACAGGTCCCTCTGTAGTATCTGGAGGGCAGTGCTGTACTTCATTGAGGAATTGATTATTCATTTTTATAAACATCATTTTTTCAACGTTGTGAGGAAGCAACCTCCTTCGCCGCTCACTGACCAGGTTCCCCGCTGCACTAAAAACTCTTTCCGAGTACACACTGGAGGGGGGACAACTCAGGTAAAATAAAGCCAGTTTGTACAGGGGCTTCCAAACTGCCTTTTGGAGTTCTACCACGTCACTACCTCTAGTTAATTTAGATTGCAAGGCTTGTAAATATAAATACTTTGAAGATAAAAAAAAGCAGGCTGCACAGACTGTGGAGCTAGAAAGTGAAATTAAATGGACCACGTTACTTTGGTGGCTATCTATGCCCCCCCCGCCCTACACTTGTAGTTGAATATAAATAAAGCAGCCTGCATAGACTGTAGAACTAGCAATTCAAATATACAAAGAAATGGACAAAGGCAGTTTGGTATCTGTCTGCATCAGATCCCCTCTCCACTAGGAGTAAAACAGAAAACTTTTCAGCCGTTATATAATCTAGAATATAAATAGAAATTGAGAAATGCAATTTGGTATCTGTCTGCATCATAATCATCAACATCCTCCTCAGCGCCAGCTACATCAATATCCTCCTCCCAGTGTACAACATTCACACCTTCATTAGCCAAATCTGTAACTGGACTGTGGGTGATCCTTCCAGCATATGCAGAGGGCGTGCTGCAAATGCTGGATGGAGTCACCTCTTCCCGTACAGTGATGGGAAGGTCAGGGTTCACAACCAACAACACCCTTGGACTCGCCTTGGGGATTTGTGATGTCATCTGTTTAGAAGGCAGAGTTCTTTGCTGTTTTGTTGTTGTTGCTGACAGCATAACTCTCTTAAATTTTTTGTAGGGGGGGGAGGAGGGCTTAGATCCTTGGGTGAAGCTGGACCACTAGTCATGAACACGGGACAGGGCCTAAGCCGTTCCTTGCCACTACTTGTCGTAATTGGCATATTGCCAACTTTACGTTTCTCCTCAGATGATTTTAAGTTTCTTTTTTTGCTGTTTTTTGAGAACTTGGGCTTTTTGGATTTTACATGCCCTGTACTAGGAGATTGGGCATCGTGCTTGCCAGACGACGTTGATGGCATTTCATCGTCTATGTCATGACTAGTGGCAGCAGGTTCAGCATTAGGAGGAAGTGGGTCTTGATCTTTCCCTACTTTATCCTCCAAATTTTTGCTCTCCATTATATGTAGCACAAGATACTGCAGAATGTGTGAACTTGGTAATATTGCAGTACCAATGGACTTATACTGCTGGATTGGTTTTGCAAATTTGGTTATAATTATTATATATTTTTTTTTTTTTTAAATTTTTTATTTTTTTTTACTTTTTTTTTATTTTTAAAAAACTTGGGAATAGTGGGGAAATAACTATGCCCTTAGAAGCACAGAGCACAGGACACAGCACCACTGGACTGAACAGGACACGGCACAGGACCCAGCAGCACTACGGAACTCAGCAGGACAGAGCACAGGACACAGCACCACTGGACTGATACTGCAGAATGTGTGAACTTTGTAATATTGCAGTACCACTGGACTTTTACTGCTGAATGTGTGAACTTGGTAATATTGCAGTACCAATGGACTTATACTGCAGGATTGGTTGTGCAAATTTTGTGGTAATTAAAAAAAATTAAAGTAGTTTTTGGTATTTTTTTAAAAAACTTTTTTTTATTTTTTTAAACACAGGGGAATATTGGGGAAATAACTATGCCCTTAGAAGCACAGAGCACAGGACACAGCACCACTGGACTGAACAGGACACAGCACAGGACCCAGCAGCACCACTGACCTCAGAAGGACAGAGCACAGCACACAGCACCACTGGACTGATACTGCAGAACACAGCACAGCACAGCACAGCACAGCACAGCACAGCACAGAACTAAACAGCACAGCACAGAACTAAACAGCACAGCACGAGATCTACCAGGACAGAGGACCACCTAACACACCCTCCCTCTACCCTGATCAATGCCCGAGTGAAGATGGCGGCGACTAGCGGAGAATTTATAGGATCCGAGTATCGCTAGATCCGACAACGGGGTTATGAGTCAGAGCCTCAGTTTCACATTTGAATTTGGCGCCAATACCCGGATCTGTCTCGGATCCGACTCGGATCCGCAACGTTCGGGTGGGCTCGGATTTCATAAATCCGAGTGCGCTCATCCCTACTAGTTACCTCCCAATATTCCAATTTTTTTGGACCCTGAGTGGGGAATAGCTCTTCACTAACTGGGTGTGTCACTCAAATACTCAATTGAGCATGTCTGCGTGGATCTTGGTGGAGTGTGGTCAGTTTGGGGTAAGTTCAGGCAAAAAACGAGCCAAGCTTAGTTTGTCCCGATTTTCCTTTCTTAAATCTCTTAAGTCTTAAAACGGTTCTGCCTAAATATATGGCTAAACCTCTAAACCATTGAGGGGCATTTTCCAAACGCTACCTGGGAGAACATATTATATGAATCTTTTATATCCTTTCATGTGATTGGCCGGCTCTTTCTTCGGGTCTCAGTTACTCCTTATTATTGCTACTTAGTTTTCTATGCAGGTTTTATGCAGGTTTAAGGATAATTCCAACCAAAACTACAAACTCTGCTTTGAATGGAAAATCCTAAGTGAATCCTGGCCCCCAACGGTTACTTACCTGAGGTCCCTTGTCCCGGGTCTTCCATGGACCCCTAGAGATCACTTTCCTCTGGCTCCTGCATAATCAGGAACGAGAGAGTCCAGCGGTGTCTGGCAGACTGTTGTCCAGCGAAATTAGACATGAGAATCAAATCATACAGGCCGTATACTGGTTTGTTTAATAAGGTAACAGGAAAGATAGGTGCAGACATGATCACTTTTGCTCTTAGCAGCTAACGCAATTCAGCAACAACAGGTATAGGAGCTGCTTAAGTTTCCTCAATATCCTCAGCGCTTATATCCTGCATGTGGAAAACTACTTTAACTAAATGTTGTCACTATGACATTTTCAGTGCTGCTTGTTGAGTTGTGGGTCGTGTTAATCACCATTTGTGGAATTTTGATGACTCTGTGAAAATGCAAATCATTAAATACACTGTAAGGCAATTAAGCTCTAATTATATCCCATTTGCACTCTCTCGTTATACTAATTCACTAGATTTCTATTTATCCCCCAGGAGGAAGACCTAGCGGAGCTGGCGTCCCAGCAATATTACGTGGATTATGGTTCAGAGCTGATCATGGAACAATTGTTAAATCTTATACCTTCCTACGTCCCGGACCGAGAGATCACCCCCTCCAAAAACGTGGAAAAGTGGGCTCAGTTAATAATTGCGGCTCACAAGAAGGTATTGTTGGCTGAGAAGCTGGCGTTAGGGTAAAAAAATGGGGTTTTACTTTTTTGGGGGCGTTACTAGATTTTACTGTGTAGGATTTGGTAACTAGAGGTTGTAAGGAGACAATGGAGCCGGGAATGATTAGTGAAGCTGGGCTGTAGTAACCATATGGTGTCTCTACATCCTGGTTCCCTGCTCTTCTCAGACTCCATTTTTGCTGAGATCAGTACCTTGAATGCAGATTATGTAATGGTTCCAGACATCACTGTATGAGGTAATTTCAGGATTCAAAGCTCTATATAAGAATCTTAATGATCAATTTAAATATGTTTCTTTTAACCCTCTAGGGTATATACGCCCTAAGGCGATCGGACGCTCAGAAGATAAAGGAGAACGTGGTGGATTTCGCTCGATTTAAGTGGCCTTTGTTGTTCTCTAGATTTTACGAGGCCTTCAAGTTCTCAGGTAAATTCATATGTATGTGAAAGCGTCGTCAATGTCACAGATTTTCTAGATGTATTTCTAGATTCTGGTTCATTCTACCGACTTTTCTTGGAATCTGACACTGTCGAGGCAGCCATTTTGTGAGCAAAGATAATATATTCGTGAGGAGGCAGCCTATCCGTTCTCTAGGAACTAGTGACATCACGCCTTATGCTCCAGTGATGTCACTAGTCCCTAGACTTAATATTGGTTCTGAGCACAAAATGGCTGCATGTTTATTGCTATAATCCCCTTTCGGTATTAATTGGTAGAATGTTTGTTTGTAGCTGCAATGCAATGACCGTGACATGCTCGTCACACATATATTAATCAATAAGTAATAATGCCACTGTATAGGTCATTGGTATCTATAATACTGTGTTCAGTTCTGGAGGCCATATCTCCAGAAGGATATAAATACATTCGAGACTGTACAAAAAAGGGCAACTAAAATGGTGCATGGCCTACAGCACATAACTTACCCCAAAATATCTTAATATTTTGGAGAAAAGAAGGGAAAGGGGAGACATGATAGAAACTTTCATATATATCAAGTGTTATACCAAGGTGCAGGAGGGAAACATTCTACAAAAGAAGAGAAGTATTAGAACACGAGGATATGTACTGACACTGGGGGGAAGAGAAGTATTAGAACACGAGGACATGCACTGACACTGGAGGGAAGAGAAGTATTAGAACACGAGGACATGCACTGATACTGGAGGGAAGAGAAGTATTAGAACACGAGGACATGTACTGACACTGCAGGGAAGAGACGTATTAGAACACGAGGACATGTACTGACACTGGAGGGAAGAGAAGTATTAGAACACGAGGACATGTACTGACACTGGAGGGAAGAGAAGTATTAGAACACGAGGACATGTACTGACACTGGGGGGAAGAGAAGTATTAGAACACGAGGACATGTACTGACACTGGGGGGAAGAGAAGTATTAGAACACGAGGACATGTACTGACACTGGAGGGAAGAGAAGTATTAGAACACGAGGACATGTACTGACACTGGAGGGAAGAGAAGTATTAGAACACGAGGACATGTACTGACACTGGAGGGAAGAGACGTATTAGAACATGAGGACATGTACTGACACTGGGGGGAAGAGAAGTATTAGAACATGAGGACATGTACTGACACTGGGGGGAAGAGAAGTATTAGAACATGAGGACATGTACTGACACTGGGGGGAAGAGAAGTATTAGAACACGAGGACATGTACTGACACTGAGGGGAAGAGAAGTATTAGAACATGAGGACATGTACTGACACTGGGGGGAAGAGAAGTACTAGAACATGAGGACATGCACTGACACTGGGGGAATTAGGTTCAGAGGAAATGTGAGGAAAACTACTTCACAGAAAAGGTAGTGGATAAGTAGAATAGCCTCCCATCAGAGGTGGTAGAGGATAATACAATAGAGCAATTTAAACATGCTTGGGATAGACATAAGGATATCCTTACAAAAAATAAGGGATCAAATAGAGTTTGAGGTTACCATAGGTTAAAAAACAGACAGACAAGATGGGCCATGGGGTTCTTATCTGCCGTCAAATTCTACGTTTCTATGTTATCAAGCATAATATGCAATGCTGTAATCTATTAGTGAATAAATACAACATCTCTACCTTCTACCTGACTCAGGACCAAGTCTGCCCAAGAACGACGTGATTGTGGCTGTAAACTGGACTGGGGTCTACTTTGTGGATGAACAGGAGCAGGTTCTCCTCGAGCTGTCCTTCCCAGAGATCATGGCTGTGTCCAGCAGCAGGTAACTAGGATACAGCGGGAGAGGAACGTGATAAGTCTGGTTCTCTGTACTGTGCGAGAGGTAACAGATTCTGCAATAAGTAGCGAGGGTTCCGTTCAGGGTCTGATGAAGTGTTCCGGACGTCCTGGGCTAATACGCTCTTGGCCCCCCCTCACCTTCCATGCAAGGCTAATACATTATAGGTATTGGACGTTGCTGTGTGTGCTTAGCCTTGGCACGCCCTTATTGTACATTGACTACGTTAGTCCTCCCCTTCCCCTCCCTATTCTGTTCTTCAAATCCCAAGCAATTGTATGTGTCATTTACCAGCAAGCATGAATTGCGTTCTTTGTTGCAAATCTGTTTCACAAGTGTGCAGAGCAAAACTATGCAACATATGCCATGTAAATGGACTTATATTCCTCAATGAATCAGGCCCTCTATGTCTAATGTGCTCCCTTTATCTCCTCTCATTGCCCTCTGTTCCATGCTGCCCTCTGTAGAGGTGGTAAGTTGCAGGGACAGAGCTTTACCCTGGCCACCATTAAAGGAGACGAGTACACATTCACCTCCAACAATGCTGAGGACATCCGAGACCTGGTGGTGACGTTCCTGGAAGGACTGAGAAAAAGGTCCAAGTACGTGGTGGCTCTTCAAGACAACTCCAATCCCGGTAAGGCTGGTTCTGAACACAGTCATATTTTCAAATACTTTATTAGCCTGTTAGTCTGGTGAACTAAATGCCCTGGATGAATGTATTCAATATGGTCCTTGTAAAGGGTTTTTAAATGCCTTGATCAAAGGGTTTATAAATGTGAGCTGAGAAGTCTTCTGAAGGTCCTAGGTCTTGAGGTTTATTAACTAGGGTGACATCACTTTAGCTCATCATCTACTGCACATCTATCAAATCCCCAGTTTAGAACAACTTGTAGCCAAAGCGAGGACTTTGCAGTGATCTGATTGGCTAAAGGCTTCTGATTCTAGAAATATGATTTCAAGCGTTATCTAAGGTGGTCTCGGACTCCAGTTAAGCTTCATGAGTTTTATCTGGCAAGTTATTTCCCTGCTCCCCAGGTTTCCTCACGTGTCCCCCCTGTGATTTCTCTCCCTAAACTGTTGTATCTATTGTTGATATTTCAGTGGCTGTAAACGTACTTTCAAACATGTTTTAAGACCTTTGATTGTGAATTGTGCATGGTGCTATCTGTATCATTAACATGGAAGATTGTGGGATGAAGCACATCTGTAGGTGAAACGACCGTCATTCATCCACCTTGTGACAATAGTCCATATAAAGGGTCTCTGAATGTCCACAGTGGAAGTTCTAAGAATCGCCTAGTCCAGTGGATTCCAAACTTTTTCAGTTCAAGGCACCCTTAGGGTCTCCAAAAATCTTTCAAGGCACCCCTAAGCCAAAATAATTACCAAGTAGTCCCCCGCCTTGCTTACCACTGGCCCTGGCCGAGGCACCCCTGTGAGATCTCCAAGGCATCCCAGGGAGTCTAGGCGAACAGTTCGGGAACCACTGGGCTAGTCTGTGGTCCATGTACACTGCATGGCCAAACCTATACGGACACCCAAACATCACATCCATATGTACTTGTTGAACATCTCATTCCAAAACGATGAGCAATAATATGGAGTTGGTCCCCCTGTGATGCTAGAACAGCCTCTAGTCTTCTGGGAAGGTTTTCCACTAGATTTTGGTACATGGGTTTGGGGATTCACATTCATTCAGCCTCAAGGGCATAAGTGAGACCGGGCACTGATGTTGGACTATAAGGCCTGGCTTGCAGTCGGTATTCAAATTCATCCCAAAGGCGTTCAATGGGGTTGAGAACAGGCAAGTCAAGTTCTTCCACACCTAACCGTTTATAGGCTGGTTCGCTTCCTGCATGGGGGGACTGTCATCCTGAAACAGGAAAGGGCCTTTTTCAAACTGTTGCTACAAAGTTGGAATCACATAATTACCTAGTATGTCATTGTATGCTGTAGCATTAAGATTTCTCTTCACTGGAACTAAGGGTTCCAGGTTAAACCATGAAAAACTTCCCCAGACCATTACTCCTTCACCAAATTGTGCAGTTGGTAGTATGCATTTGGTTAGGAAGCGTTCTCCTGGCATCAGCCACTCCCAGATTCGTCCATTATACTGCCAGATGGTGAAGCATGATTCATCACTCCAGAGAACACATTTCCGTTGCTCCAGAGTCCAGTGGTGGTGTGCTTTACACCACTCCAGTCGATGCTTGACATTGCGCATGGTGATCTGAAGCTTGTGTGTGGCTGTTCGTCCACAGAAACCCAATACATGAAGCTTCTGACAATGAGTTCTGGCGCTGACATTGCTTCCAGAGGTGGTATGGAACTCTATAGAGAGTCTTCCAATCAAGAACAGACAAGTTATACACACTACTCGCGTGTGTTGTTTGGCCTAACGCTTCAGAGGCGAGGTGTCGTTGCTTCTTGACGTTTCCACTTCACAATAGCAGAACTTACAGTTGACCAGGGCAGCTCTAATATGGCATGAAAGAGCACCTGTTGCCTACGCAGCAATTCTGTTCACAAATGACATCACCGGCATTAATGAGCAACGTTTTTTTGTGAACTGGTTGGCTGCGTCTTCATGAACTCAGTCCACAAATGTCCGCCTCCACTGAGTGTAGGTGACAGGTACAGTTTGATCGAGTTGATATTTTATTCTCAATATAACTCGGCAAGATATCAGGTGAGAATGTCATTGTTAAATTATGTTAGTTTATAATTTGCATTGAGCCGTAGGGCACCAAGCTCGGCTTAACATGAAGTCATCTCTCGTATTAGTCAATTGTTCTTAAATTCTGTTAATGCAGCTGGAGAGAATTCCGGATTCCTCAGTTTTCTGAAAGGAGACCTGATCCTTCTGGACCAGGACACGGGTGAAACTATAATGAACGCCGGCTGGGCTCACGGGTACAATGAAAGGAGCAAACAGAAAGGAGATTTCCCAACGGAGATCGTGTACGTCATGCCGACGGTCACAAAACCTCCCATGGAGATTGTGGTAGGTTCCTGGGTTCGATGTATGGTAGGGTGTTGTCATTGATGAGTCTTAGTTATAATAATTTAACTGACAAAATAGCTCCTTATTTCCGGACATAGTACTAGCCAGGAATGTGCTGTACCCCAGAGCAACCAATCAGATGTTTGCTGTCATTTTCTTAACTGTGCTTGAAAAATGACAAGTACAATCTTATTGGTTTCTACCGCTGGAGCAGAACATATGGTTGCGATAGGGTCAGAGGCGGAACTAGTGAACTGTGGGCCCCGGTGCAGGGAAGTGGGAAGGAGGAAACCAGGGCCCACAGGTCGCTAGTTCTCTGTGCAGCGGGCCCCATTATCACCGGGGCCCCGTTGCACCATACCATCACCACTGCATAGGGCGATGGTGGTCCATCCACTATGGAGACCTTCGCTATACACTTCTTCTGCCAGATCCAAAACTGAAATCCCAAAAAGTTGGTTCACTGTGCATGTGCTGACCAAAGTGCATGTACTGACTTCCATGCATGCTCAGAAGAGCACAGTGGACCTCTGTAATGTAACCCCTCCCCCCCCTCAAATTCTGCTTTGGGGCCTAGGGGTTGAGTAATATGCCCCCTGTCGGTTGCTGTAAATTACACCACATTGCACCATTTCATTAAGTAGGCCCTGATAAACACAATTGCATTGACAGTAAAACAACTGACAGATATTCTTAAAAGCGGGACACACATCCAATTAATTAATCCGTGAAAAAAGGAAACCTTTAATTTCCTGTCACATGACGAGTGCTCTCACCGTCTCGCTCATCGTACAGATGTAGGTGGTTGCTGGCATTGCTCAGAACATTCAGTGACCTGTCACATAAACATGACCCGGAGATTAAGTTTCAGCGATGTCGCCTTCAGAAAGATATTGATAATATGGATAGAATGCATTAAAGGGCTATAGAAACGAAGCAGCGTCTTAATAATCATGAAAGATTCAGATAAATGTTTCCAGTCATGATTCCTTCCTCTTAATTCCTCTAAACTGTAGATACTAGACACATAAAAGTTCCGGAAAGGAGTGAATTTTAGTTGAAGTTAAATTCTAGACCAAGAGGACGCTATCTAAAAATGGTAGAATAAGTAATAGTAAGTAAGTGAAATAAACAGATTATATCATCTAGACCGAGTTGTTTATTTGTATAAATACAACGAGAACAATTAGATCACACTGTGAATACTGCATTACATGCAAGTTTTCTCTTTGGCATCCACCAGGCGTTAGTTACAATGACGCCAGACCAGAAACAGGATGTAGTACGAACGGTCCAGATGGCCGCATCTGAACATGAGGAGAAGGTGAAGCCGTACACACTGGAGGACTTTTCCTACGACTACTTCAGGTTAGAACATGGTGGATTTCAATACAGAGCCATACTGTGCTAGAGACCGGGAATGTTTTTGTTTAGTTAGATCAATGAAGGTGTTTAATGCTGACCTTGTGCTGTGATAGTACAGGCAAGATCTGTTTCCTGCATTGATATTACAGTGTGTGTCGCCACACACTGATCTTCAATAATGATTACATCAAAAACTATCAGATCATTATCTAGTGTATTGGAAAATGCTGTAGTTGACCTGTCTGCAGTCATCTTCTGCCCTCATACAGCCTCTCGGATTGAGTGTCAAACCTTCTGATCACCCCCAATTAGGACACCAATGTGTGGCCTAATTCAACCATCATAACCTGTTGACAGAATGTGCAGAGTTTGTGGTCAGCAAAACTCAGATTCATGTTCTTAGTTGTGAGTTTGTGTCCAATCTTATTGTAACTCATATTCATGTTCTCAGTTACAAGCTTCATTCCTGTCACATTGTCCAAGTCAGATTCATGTTGTGTCCTCCAACAACTACAAGGATGTTGAATGTTGTAGGACACACACTTGTAACTGAGATGAATCTTAGTTAGCCGATGTTGTAGGACACAAGTTTGTAACTAACTCAGAATCATGGTCTCAGTTACAAGCTTGTATCCTACCTCATGGTTTAACTCAGATTTATGTTCTCAGTTGGGAGCTTGTTTCCTACCACATCGTCTAACTTGTATTCATGATCTCAGTTACAAGCTTGTGTCCTATCACATTGTCTAACTCAGATTCATGTTGCAGTTGTTGTAGGACACAGGTTAGTAACTGAGACTATGAATCTGTGTTAGACGATGTTGTTGTAGGATACAAGTTTGTAACTGAGACTATGAATCTGTGTTAGACGATGTTGTTGTAGGATACAAGTTTGTAACTGAGACTATGAATCTGTGTTAGACGATGTTGTAGGATACAAGTTTGTAACTGAGACTATGAATCTGTGTTAGACGATGTTGTAGGACACAAGTTTGTAACTGAGACTTTGAATGTGTGTTAGATGATGTTGTTGTAGGACACAAGTTTGTAACTAAGACTTTGGATGTGTGTTAGACGATGTTGTTGTAGGACACAAGTTTGTAATGGAGACTATGAATGTGTGTTAGATGATGTTGTTGTAGGATACAAGTTTGTAACTGAGACTATGAATCTGTGTTAGACAATGTTGTTGTAGGAAACAAGTTTGTAACTGAGACTATGAATCTGTGTTAGACAATGTTGTTGTAGGACACAAGTTTGTAACTGAGACTATGAATCTGTGTTAGACGATGTTGTAGGACACAAGTTTGTACCTGAGACTATGAATCTGTGTTAGACGATGTTGTTGTAGGACACAAGTTTGTAACTGAGACTTTGAATGTGTGTTAGACGATGTTGTTGTAGGACACAAGTTTGTGACTGAGACTTTGAATGTGTGTTAGACGATGTTGTTGTAGGAAACAAGTTTGTAACTGAGACTATGAATCTGTGTTAGACCCAGTCTATTGTAGGACACAAGTTTGTAACGGAGACTATGAATGTGTGTTAGACGATGTTGTTGTAGGAAACAAGTATGTAACTGAGACTATGAATCTGTGTTAGTTACAAACTTGTTTCCTACAACAACATTGTCTGAGACTATGAATCTGTGTAAGACCCAGTGTATTGTAGGACACAAGTTTGTAACTGAGACTATGAATCTGTGTTAGACGATGTTGTAGGAAACAAGTTTGTAACTGAGACTATGAATCTGTGTTAGACGATGTTGTAGGACACAAGTTTGTAACTGAGACTATGAATCTGTGTTAGACGATGTTGTAGGACACAAGTTTGTAACTGAGACTTTGAATGTGTGTTAGAAGATGTTGTTGTAGGACACAAGTTTGTAACAGAGACTATGAATGTGCGTTAGACGATGTTGTTGTAGGATACAAGTTTGTAACTGAGACTATGAATCTGTGTTAGACAATGTTGTTGTAGGACACAAGTTTGTAACTGAGACTATAAATCTGTGTTAGACAATGTTGTAGGAAACAAGTTTGTAACTGAGACTATGAATCTGTGTTAGACGATGTTGTTGTAGGAAACAAGTTTTGTTCTCAGTTGTGAGCTTGTCCTCTCACAATGAAAGATGAAGAGATTATCTTAGATCATTTCCATCTTGGGTTCTTAGATACCTTGGTTTAGAAACATGAGTAAGATAAACACTGTGTACGTGTCATAAAATGATAACATATTTATAAGCTTAGAAAGATCTGCGTACATGGTTCAGGTTTTTTTCCCCCTACGCTGCAGACCACCTCCGAAGCACACTCTAAGCCGTGTGATGATCACAAAGAACCGAGGGAAAGACAAGATGTGGAGCTACACTCGAGAGCCCATCAAACAAGCTCTGCTCAAGAAGGTTTTACTAAGTGACGAGCTGTCGCAGGAAGCCTGCATGGCCTTTATCGATATCCTTTCTCAGGGAACTCATTTCCAACCAGCTTATTAATAGGAATTAATATTCATAATTCCTATTAATTTATGATAAGTAAAATTAGTTACTAATTAAATGTTAATTATAATTAATTATATCACCAATTGTAGCCATCTATTCGGTCTCTATATAGAACAATTTAAAGTTGATCTTTTCTATATAAAAACATTATAAGGTGCAACCTGATGAGCAGCACGGTGGCTCAGTGGTTAGCACTTCTGCCTCACAGCACTGGGGTCATGAGTTCAATTCCCGACCATGGCCTTATCTGTGTGGAGTTTGTATGTTCTCCCCGTGTTTGCGTGGGTTTCCTCCGGGTGCTCTGGTCTCCTCCCAAAACATACTGGTAGGTTAACTGACTGCTAACAAATTGACCCTAGTCTGTCTGTGTGTGTGTAGATTAGGGAGTTTAGACTGTAACCCTCAATGGAGCTGGGACTGATGTGAGTGAGTTTTCTGTACAGCGCTGCAGAATTAGTGGCGCTATATAAATAGATCATGATGATAATATTGACAACTAATATCCGGTTAGGAGCAACATTACAAACCTCCCGTACATAGTCCTGCTTTCGATGGGACTGTCCCAATTTGCAGACCAAGAACTAAGCTGAGCTTATCGGGTCTTGAGTAGGCGGTGGTTGGGTTGATTGGGGGCAGGGTGTATTTTGTCCCGATATTATAGCACTTTTAAATGTTGGTAAATGTTTAAAATTGTCTGTGACATGCCAAGAGCTCTATCTCTACATTAATTAAGGAAACTGCCTATAAAGTGTACTATAGATGGTACTATACTCCTGATAAGTTGTCTCGAATGTTTCCTACGGCCACTCCGAGCTGCTGGCGGGAATGTGGCCAGAGAGGCACGATGCTACACATATGGTGGACCTGCTCTCGCATAGTTCCTTTCTGGAACATGGTTCTTACACTCATAAACTCTGTGTCAGAACAACAGATAAGTAAGGATCCCTGGTTATTCCTTCTCTCTCGCCCTATACCTGATGAGAGCGCGCCCTCTAACAAGCTTATCTCCCATTTTCTAGCAGCCGCTAAATCCCTAATAGCAAAGCACTGGAAAGACCCTAGGGCTCCCTCTATGCAGGAGTTACGGTCGTACATAGGACATGTCGCAAGCATGGAGAGTATAACGTGCTACCTTCATGATAAATCATATAACTTTGATAAGGTGTGGGCCCCGTGGTACTTTCTAGAAAGCCGTAGCTGCCTTTCCAGTACGGCTCCTCCTCCTGCAGATGGAACATAGCTCTTGGGCCGCCTCCGGACCCCCCAGTCTGGATTTGGTGCGCGGAGGGTGAGTAATGTCTGTATGCTACCCCTCTCTCGTGCAGTCATTGTAACTGTGTGTCCTAGCTTTTCCTAGCAATGTTCCAAGTTTGCGTGCCTATTGGTTTATTAGCTATATTGTTGACAATATTTGTGCCTTTCTACCCCCCACCCCCCCTTCCCTTCTCTTTCCCCCACCGATATAAAAGTATAAAACTCAGAGGAAACACCTTGATTATTAAGATTTTTCCTGTCCAAAATGTTATCTGTACTGTTCCTGTTGTTTCCTCTTCAAATAAAGAGTTTAAAAAAAAAAAAATTGTCTGTGACAAGCACACAAACAATTAATAAAAGTGGAAAATGATGCAAATAATAATATATAAGCAACAGACTGCAGTGGATAAGTCATATTTATTTCGTTGGTTCTGCTCATGCAAGGACTGTCATTGCCAAGTGATGAAAACTCTATTTGGAATATTGTAATAAATATGTAGTTTCTCGCAGCAGATTTTTCAATGGCTTTTGCATTGTATTGCTTGGGGAGTACTTAACTGTGCAAACCAGCATGGCAGCCTCTAGAATCATCATCACCATTTATTTATATAGCGCCACTGATTCCGCAGCGCTGTACAGAGAACTCATTCACATCAGTCCCTGCCCCATTGGAGCTTACAGTCTAAATTCCCTAACATACACACAGACAGACAAACACAGAGAGAGAGAGAGAGAGAGAGAGATTAGGATCAATTTTGATAGCAGCCAATTAACCTACCAGTATGTTTTTGGAGTGTGGGAGGAAACCGTAGCACCCGGAGGAAACCCTATAGTGTCACTGATTCGCAAAAGCTGTACTGAGAACTCATTCTCATCAGTCCCTGCCCCATTGGAGTTTACATTCTAAATTCCCTAACACACACAGACTATGGTCAATTTGATAGCAGCCAATTAACCTATCAGTATGATTTTGGATTGTGGGAGGAAACTGGAGCACCCGGAGGAAACCCACGCAAACACGGGGAGAACATACAAACTCCACACAGATAAGGCCATGGACGGGAATTGAACTCATGACCCCACTGCTGTGAGGCAGAAGTGCTAACCACTGAGCCACCGTGCTTGTATGGAACTATTGCCTGTCTGCATATATTTATTTGCTTAGTAACCAGAGTGTGACTTAAACTTTACTACTAAAAAGAGATTAATCTCATGCTCTAAGAAAGAACTGCCCAATCGACCTGGGTAAAAGCGCAGATAATATCTTCTGAGAGCTTCCTGTGGGAAATAACAGCTTTGAAAAGCAACAGAGATTATTAACAATATAAAGATTGTCACAATCGTATTTCATGTTACATTCCTTGACTCGTCCTGTGCACCTATATTAAAGTACATGGGAGACTACCCGTCCAAACGTATGCGTTCAATCAACGAACTGACAGATCAGATCTTTGAAGGTGCCTTAAGATCCGAACCACTGAAAGACGAGATCTACTGTCAGATCCTGAAGCAGCTCACGGACACCCATATCAAGTGAGTCTCCGCAGCCGATAGAGTCACGTTCACTGGGGCTGAGGTTTAAGTGCCAATCATTGTCAATTAAACTAGTTCACTTTATATTTATCAACTATAGAATTGAGAGTAACTAATTATAAGTGAACTAATCTGCTCTAAAATAATGCATTACTTGCATTACTGTTTCTGATTTTTTTAAGAACCTAGAGCCTGATTCATTAAGGATCTTAACTTGAGAAACTTCTTATTTCAGTCTCCTGGACAAAACCATGTTACGATGTGGTAGTCAGTAAGATGATATATTTGCAGGGTCAACAAGAGACATTTCAGGACACAGTACAGCAACTTCTTGGGGCCCCTTGTATAGCCATAAAACAGGGAGGGGCCACACCAGTTTGGTGGCTCCTCCCACTACTAAGGCAGGCCAAGGCACCGATAATTTGTACCTGCCCCCCTCCCTCTTTATGCCCCTGCATATTTCTACTTTTCACTTTCATTTTGTCACTCTGACAAAGACAATTACTTGTTTATAGATCAGCAAATCATCTCTCCTCCTGTCCGTACTTTGTACATGGTGTAAGGGTCTTGTTATATGAATGTTTTCAGGTACAGTGAGGAGAAGGGTTGGGAGCTGCTGTGGCTGACCACCGGCCTCTTCCCACCCAGCAACATGCTCCTCCCTCACGTCCAGCGCTTTATCCAGACCCGCAAACATCACGCCCTGGCTGCGGATTGTATGCACAGGCTGCAGAGAGCCCTCCGGTAAGTTCATCCGCTGTTCTCTATGGTTCAGGTAGAGCGATGGCTCTTAGGGTTTCACTCAATAGTGAGGGTCTAGTTGCAGTCACAGTTCTTGTAAGGTTAAGGCCAAAGAGCTTGGAGTATTGGGGAACATGCCTTCCCCATGCGGATGCAAACAAGATGATGGTGAAAGAAGTGTCTAATGACAACCAAGGGGTGTAGAGGAAGCCAAGAGTGTGACCCACCATAGAGGGGGCAAAGGATGCACCCCCTGTTTGACTCTCATTACTGTAGTAAAAAGAGGCATTTTAGAATGAAGTTCTTTTTTATGTCCCAAATGCATTAATAATATACTTTGCTATAAACTTCTAATGTAACCACGCATACTTCATAGCTAAGTTTGGTATTCTACCTGGGCAGTTGCTGGTCGGATTTTGTAAAATTTGTAAAAAATTCTAAAGCCAGGTATGTTGTGTGTGGGCTAAGTATAGGAATTTATAGCAATGCCTGATATATATCTATATATATATCTCATTTGGGATTATTGATTTAATATTGGTAATTGATATTTTATTAGATTTTTTCAACTATAGTAACTAAATCTTGGCAGGCGCTAACCTCTAGCTTAGGAAACCTCTCTTATTTTGTTCAGGAATGGTTCCAGAAAGTATCCGCCACATTTGGTTGAGGTGGAGGCGATTCAACACAAAACCACCCAGATTTTCCACAAAGTGTACTTCCCTGATGACATGGACGAGGTGAGGAATGGAGAGAAAGTAACATAATGTTTAGGTGTAGTTCACTTGGCTGCGTTTGTTGGTTTTTGTCTGCGTGCAGGTAACTTTTAAGTGAATTGTGGTAAAACCAAGCTGTAGCCAATCACAGGATTAGAAGTCATAGAGCTAGACGAACCTGTAGCCAATCAGAGCGTTACAACACTCACATGACTAGACTAACCTGTAGCCAATCAGAGCATTATGTGTACATTGATAGAAGAACATGTAGCCAATCAGAGTGTTACAACACTCACATGACTAGACTAACCTGTAGCCAATCAGAGCATTATGTTTACATCGATAGGCAAACCTGAAACCAATCAGAGCATTAGATTTACATTGATACACAAACCTATAGCCAATCAGAGCGCTACAACACTCACATGACTAGAGTAACCTGTAGGCAATCAGAGCATTATGTTTACATTGATAGACAACCTGCAATCAATCATTAGAACATTCATATCACAAATGTTAACAGACACAACTACAATTGTAATAGAAATGGCAACAAAACCTGAGAAACATCTGAAAGGTTATTTGTTACTCACCTTTTTTTAGCTCCTATTTATTGCAGACTTTAATTCATTTCTAGCACCTCAGCCCATTACAAAGGTTCACTTTAGTGTTCTTGAAATCAGACTGCTGTTGTATCTCCTCTTTGTATTCGGTTCTATAAGACACTGGTAGATAAAAACTTGTCCCATGCCCCAGAGAGTGACGGTGGACGGACTCAATGCTCTTTTCTTACAGGCGTTTGAAGTGGAATCTAGCACCAAAGCCAAAGATTTCTGCCTGGATATCGCTAACCGGCTGCTTCTGAAATCCCCAGAAGGCTTCAGCCTGTTTGTGAAGATTTCCGATAAGGTGAGAATGGAAATACAGTGGTAGTATCTAAATGAGGGTATGTGTGTGTGTGTGTGCGCGCGAGTAAACCCTTTGGCTTGGTGAATGGAGAGGTTAAAGTATAGCCACAACTACTTACCGTGGAGGCATCCATCTTGTGGCCTGAACCAACATCCATGCGAGTGCAGCCAATCGATTCACGAGCAACATTTCTGAGGCGAAATTTGCTAGTGAATTCATAGAGTGGATATTATTTCAGCTCACAAAATGGCTGCCTCCATGGTGAGTTGGTATACATACACTTTACATTTTGAAATCACCCAACACCCAGCTTACTGCGAAGGCAGCCATTTTATGGGCCAAATCAACATTTTTGTGCATGCAGCCGATCAATTCGCTAGTTCCCAGTAATTGAGGCATAAGGCACAGAGTGATGTCACTGGGAACTAGGGAATTGATAGACTAGGTCAGTGTTGGCTAACCTGTGACACTCCAGGTGTTGTGAAACTACAAGTCCCAGCATGCTTTGCCAATATATAGCAGCTTATTGCTGGAAGGGTATGCTGGGACTTGTAGTTTCACAACACCTGGAGTGTCACAAGTTAGCCAACACTGTGCTAGATATTGGTTCAGCCCACAAATGATTGCCAGCTTTAAGGCTTATTTGTGAACTGCAAATAAATTACCTTCTATATTGCACGTAAGTTTCTGCAAAGCCCATGTGCACGCCCTTTGTAGACACGCCCAGTAAAGAGGGAGGCGCTAACATTTGTGGGACTGGTCTGGAAAGCGCTCAGGGTGGAAACAATAAACGTTGCAAACTACTAACCCTTTTCTGTTTTGTGGGGACAACAATTCTATGCGTCCACCCGTCCCTCCTAAATGCGCCTTCTCCATCACGCTGCCTCATTTTAATAATTCTGTCCTAAAAAATTAAATGTTATCAAATCTCTAATTCCGTCAATAGTCAAGTGAACACCTTTACACACCGAAGATGGCGCCCTTAGTCCTGTATATCCATGCAGATTTCCGGGAAATAGGCACATTAGCGCTAAAGTAGCCAGAATATATTTCAAAAGAGAATTTGCGTTGCGGATTTGCTCTCTCCCACTGATGTGCAATGAGCCTCACTGTATTTAGATGGCGGATTCACCGTAACGCGGGTAAAGTAAGTTTGGTTCCAGAATGGAGGCGAGCCAGCTGTGTCTATACTGAGAGCTGTAGACTTGGTCCGACGCTTTGTATGTATTATATTTCAGGTTATAAGTGTCCCAGAAGGAGATTTCTTCTTTGACTTTGTCAGACATCTGACCGACTGGATAAAGAAAGCCCGACCGTCCAAGGATGGTAAGAAGTGACCAACGGGATGACGCAAACGTTTAAGAAGATAAAATCTGTTCTGTTCTTATCTGGTAGTGTCCAATGAGATTTATTTTTTACATCATATTAACTCCCTCCTTACCGATGACAGCAATGATCCGCTTATTGGATAAGGCCTACAAGAGAAACTTTTATAGTTGTTTGGACCTGTAGAACTGGGAAACAACATTTGTACTTGGATCAAAAACTGGTTGGAGAATAGGGAACAGAGAGTTGTGATAAATGGAACAAAAGTTTACATGGAGTACCTCAAGGTTCCGTGCTGGGACCACTTCTTTTTAATATATTTATTAATGACCTTGGTGACAGTTTAGAAAGTAAAGTTTCTATTTTTGCAAATGACACTAAACTCTGTAAGGTAATAAAATCAGAGCAAGATGTAGCTTCTCTACAGAGGGACTTATATAAACTGGAGGATTGGGCGGCCAAATGGAATATGAGGTTTAACATAGATAAATGTAAGATTATGCATTTAGGGATCAAAAACAAAAATGCAATCTATAAATTAAATAGAATTAATTTAGGAGAATCTATAATGGAAAAGAATCTGGGAGTGCTCGTAGACAGTAGACTCAGCAATAGTGCTCAATGTCAAGCAGCAGCTGCAAGGGCAAACAAAGTATTGGCATGCGTAAAAAGGGGCATAGATGCAAGGGAAGACAGTGTAATTTTGCCACTGTATAAATCGTTGGTAAGACCTCATCTTGAATATGCAGTACAGTTCTGGGCACCACTCTATAAAAAAGATAATTTGGAACTAGAAAGGGTTCAGAGAAGGGCGACAAAATTGATAACGGGTATGGAGTCATTAAGTTATGAGGAAAGGTTAGCCTTTTTACTTTAGAAAAGAGGTGTCTAAGGGGAGATATGATTACTATGTACAAATACATTAAGGGTCAATACAGAGAACTTTCATGGGAACTTTTTACCCCAAGGACTATACACAGGACACGTGGTCACCCCCTAAGGTTAGAGGAGAGGAAATTTCACAACCAGCAAAGGAAGGGGTTCTTTACAGTAAGGGCAGTCAAGATATGGAATTCACTGCCAGGGAAGGTTGTGATGGCAGATTCAATAGATATGTTTAGGAAAGGGTTAGACAAATTTTTTGCGGAAAACTGTATCCAGGGATACGACCGTTAAATAAAATGAAGGATAGTAGTGGACAGAGGGTAATAATAGGACTAATATTGGGTCTGGGGGGATTTTCACAATTGAAACAGATTGGCGGTTGCTTACTCTGGATCTATTTCAAATATAAGTGCAGGATCGCAGGAGATCCAAAATAGGTTGAACTTGATGGACTGGTGTCTGTTTTCAACCTCATCAACTATGTTACTATGTTACTATGTAAAAGTTTGAAAAAGTCTTGAAAACCATGAAACTCTCAGACTGCTGTTGTTGCAGAGTCATCGCCATATCGTCTAAACATATCAATTGTTGCTGGAATTAAACATGATGTAGAATATAAACTCTATCGAACTATAACAATGTCCTCCAAGTTTTGCTGTATTTGAAGTGTACCAGTTTTCTATATGCCGTGGAGGCGGCCATTTTGTGAGAATTCACGAGAATGCAGCCTATCAATTCACTAGGAACTAGTAACATTACCGAGGCAGAGATCTGATTAGCCACAGATTGGTCTAACCTTGTGTGTCACATACCACGCGCTCGTTCTGCCTAGACACGCACCCACCCCTCGGTTCTCCTTTTATCTATAATCAGGTTCACTTATACCACAGGTTTTTGACCCTTGAACTCGGAAAGCCGCAATCTATGGATTTCCTTCTAGAAAGTCCATCACCTCCTTGCAGTAAGTCACTGATAAAGAACAGCCCCTCATTTAGATGCTCCTCAGGTGAGCCAGCGCCAACTGTGACATCTGTGATATCTCCCACAGCGTGACACTGTGAGGGTACCAATGCTCTGATTGGCTGCAGGTTGGTCTAACCTCCTGCCATAGTTCTGTCACAGGTTCCCAGTGAATCGATAGGCTGCGTTCTCACGAAATATTGGTTCAGTGTATAGAATATATGTAACAGCAACGTCACTGACCATACAGACTGTATTATATACATCTGTGGAATGACAATACTTATTACATCTGTAAAAAAAACCTGCTTACATAAAACAATATAAATATATAAATTGTGTAAATAGGCAGGTCTCTCTCTCTCTCTCTCTCTTTTTATATATATAATGTCACTTTATTATTTGCAGGAATTGTGCCTTCTCTCACCTATCAAGTGTTCTTTATGAAGAAATTGTGGACAAATACCATTCCTGGAAAAGACTCGATGGCTGATTCCATCTTCCACTACTATCAGGTATTATTAGTATTGTGTATTTATATAACGCTGCGCTGGTATCATGTATCTGTTAACCACACCGGAGTCTGTGCATTGGCTGCAATAAAGAACATTGAAAAACAAACAGCACCGGGGTCTCAAGCTCCACGTTCTCCTTGTCTATAAATGTATAGAGCGTGTGCAGGCCTGAATATAAATACTACGCAAACCCACAAAATAACACAACCTGATGACAGTAAAGTTGTCATCCAACGGACCCTTTTCGCTAGCCAGGTAGTGGCATAATCAGGTAAGTAAAGGAAGATGAGAACTTACGTGGAGTCACAGATTCAGTAGGACCAGCCCTTGTGTTGGAGTCTATTATAACTCACACTGTGCTATAATCCTTGTTTAATTGAGACCTTCCTCTGTGTTCACAAATATCATTGTCACAGGAGCTACCAAAGTACTTACGTGGCTACCACAAGTGCACCCGGGAAGATGTCCTGCAGTTGGCCGCTCTCATCTACAGGGTCAAGTTTGAAGACGACAAGTCCTATTTCACCAACATCCCCAAAATGCTGAAGGAGCTGGTTCCTCAAGATCTCATCCGGCAAGTCAATCCAGACGACTGGAAGAGGGTGAGTAGGGGACCAGTGTCTGCTCTTCTCGGTCATTACCCTTAATTCACCATAAAATAAAAATAAATAGCTGTGTCACAGGGTCTTCCTACATCCACCTGAATGATTCTTTTATCAGCAAATGCAGCTGGGTAGTATGATTAGCACAGGCAATGCTGTTATATGTTCCTGATGATATGATCTAAGGGTGGGATCCAAGATGGACTGATCTTGTGTGTTCATGGTACCAGGTCTTGCAAACTTACAATATTTAATGCTGCTTAATGTAACATGCCCCAAATAGAATCCTCCCTGTGTCCTGAATCTAGGATCCCTCAACTGCATGCTCATCTTCTCTGCAGCTGAAATAAAGAGCTCTAAAAGCTCTATAGCCCCTCAGTAGAGCTCTATGGACTTCTATCGGTAACGTTCTATTGGATGTAGTGAGTGCTTCCAACATCCTTTTTTGGCAACAACTATATTAGTGTTTTTTGCTAATTTGCTTGTTCCTCTACAGTTCCTGTAGCCAGTGAATTGTAGTTTGGTATTTGAGGCTTTAAGGCTCCTTTAGTTTGGTGTAGTATATATATTGTGATAAAAGGAGTGGCCTCTAAGAGAAGAGTTAGGTGTTCTGTACTATGGATGTCTGACACTGATGGATGAAGTGCAACTGGAGGGAGCAAGATGTGTCTCATAATCAGTGTAGGGTGAGACATGGTCCAAGCCCACTCAGAGTGCAAAAATTAAATGTCCTTGTAGCTCCTCATAAGCCAGGACCTCCTTTAAAACTGTGTCTGTTCATCTGATTGCATGAAATCCTGTTTCTGCAGTATAGACGCAGAGGTGCTGTATTTTACAAGTATACTTTATTACACCCAAATCTTTTTTTTTCTGGGGCCACCTTCTGCTCCTACATAAAGACCAATATCTTGCTACAAACTTTGCTGGAAATCTAGACACACTTCTGCAAATCACAGTGCATGGCAACACCATATAGAATTTGTGCTGCAGCGCAGCTGTTTGCTCCTTTTTCATCATCATCATCAGTTATTTATGTAGCGCCACTAATTCCGCAGCGCTGTACAGAGAACTCACTCACATCAGTCCCTGCCCCATTGGGGCTTACAGTCTAAATTCCCTAACACACACACACACACACACAGACAGACAGACAGAGAGAGACTAGGGTCAATTTAATAACAGCCAATTAACCTACCAGTATGTTTTTGGAGTGTGGGAGGAAACCGGAGCACCCGGAGGAATGTCAGGGAGACTCCCTGAACTAGGGGTGATCTCCCTCACTCCCTGAAGAGTCTGGCATTCTCCCTGATGCTGAGCCAGTACAAGACGTGGTTGGCTTCGCCATCTGTGGCATGATGACACGGTTCAGAAATTGTGTCCTATGTCCATGTATTGGACATAGGAGAGGTGTAGATACAATCTAACATCTGGCAGTTTATATAGTCCATCAAACTACAAACAACACCAATCCGACTGCACCAGTAATGAGACCTCTACACCTCAAACAGCGGCCATCTATTTTTTGCTCTTGGTATTTCAGAAACGTCCTTAGATTTTTATGCTTAAGAATGAATTTACTCACTAAGTTCCTGGAGCGCTTCACTGCGTCTACCCAAACCTATAGGACCAAATGTCAGCTTTTAGTCCAGAGCTGCCTCTTTAGCATTGAAACATTTGGAGGAGTGAAGGCCTTTATCAACCCTCCTCCTTCCTAGGTTTCTGCTCTTGACTATTGTTCCTTCTGTCTGGCAACAAATCCCCCCCCCACCCTCCTTCCCCCTCTCTTGCAAATTCTTCTTTTATTCACCCTCAGGATAGTGGTTGATAGACAAAATAAATAAATGAAAAACAATCTTGCAGCTTGGCAATAAAATTAGCCCAATGAACACAGTCTTTTGATTTATAATGTCAACTTCCAGTATTCACCAATGAGCAGATAGCGATAAAACTTGAAATTAGAAAGTTTCTGTAATTGCCGACAGAGACTTGCAGTAAAGGCAAAAAATCCAGACCTGCCCTTACGATTGTAGATGACAATCAGGACAATAGTAGTCCAAATATATACATCGGTGCCACCAGGAGAGAGCGGTCAAATAATTGGTCCACTCCGGTTACACAAACACACTGAATGAGGTACATTGATTATAGAGCTGGAAGGTTTTGTAGATGATAAGGAAACTGCATGTGGATCAAGCATTATAATAGACCATATAGTAACAATTAAAATTGCACTTACATATAGATGGCGATAAAAGACGCATTCAAGCTACTACGCGTTTCATTACCAGTTTTCTTTTTTTCCTCCCGCAGTCCATTATTGCCTATTTCAACAAACACGCTGGTAAGAGCCGGGAGGACGCCAAAATTGCCTTTCTGAAGATCATCTTCAAGTGGCCAACGTTCGGTTCAGCTTTTTTCGAGGTTAAGGTAAGACCAACTTTTTGTGACCTTTTCTGTGAACGACTTCTCTTTATCGCAATCAAAGAGGAATAATTCTAGATACATATTGGCCAAACGTTGCTTCAAATGTGGCCCAATAGGATTTTTATGGGGTGTGCTCAAAATTCTCATCGGCCGACTTCACATCGGCATATCGGTGTTATGGGCAGCATGGTGGCTCAGTGGTTAGCACTTCTGCCTTACAGCACTGAGGTCATGAGTTCAATTCCCGACCATGGCCTTATCTGTGTGGAGTTTGTATGTTCTCCCCGTGTTTGCGTGGGTTTCCTCCAGGTGCTCCGGTTTCCTCCCACACTCCAAAAACATACTTGTAGGTTAATTGGCTGCTATCAAAATTGACCCTAGTCAGTCTGTGTGTGTTAAGGAATTTAGACTGTAAGCTCCAATGGGGCAGGGACTGATGTGAGTAAGTTCTCTGTACAGCGATGCGGAATTAGTGGCGCTATATAAATAAATGGTAATAATAATAATAATATTCCCACTGGGAAGTATTGGGCTCCCCACTATGCCTTTAACGATGTGGCTAAAATGTGACTATACTGTGTGTGGCGAATTTGCAAATAAGCAATTTTTTACTAGCTTTAGAAGAAACGGGTATTAACATGATTCACAATGATTATTCACACAATGGATACCAATTTTATATATTACAAGTTAACCTGTGCATGATACTCATGCATTCTAGTCAAATCAAGCTACTTAAGGTCTTAAAAAGGTTCTTGTCATGCATTGGGGCCTAGCCCAGGCCTCCTCAGGGGAAGAGCGTTACTTCCCGACGCAAGCGGCCTTTGTAATGTGTGTTCATGAGGTAAAATGACCTCACGAAAATGAGTTTGACCCCTCAACTCGTAAATTTAGCCTTTACTACCCCTCCCACGGGGGGAAGGGGTATGATGGAAGTTAACTGACTTGTCTTATCTAATTTTTTTGTCAAATAATGTCGGTATACCAAATTTCAGGTCAATTGGATGAGCCCTTTCTGAGAAAATAGTTTTTTCCACACACACACACACACACACACACTAATACACGCCTCTACACATGTGTGTTCATGAGGTAAAATTACCTCACGGAAATGAGTTTGAGCCCTACCAAATTTCAGCCCTTTTTTTTTTCCCACACACACTAAGAATTTAGTAGGTCAGTGTATAACTCTGCCCAGCAGGTGGCGCTGCAACTTGGTTTTTTTTTTCCACACACACACAGACACCACTAAGCATTTATATATTAGATTGGCTTTATGCATGGATGGTAGTTATTGTTATTCTTTATATATAAAGCAGCAGAATACCCCACAAACCTGTACAATAGGAACAGCCACTCGCAAGGGAAAACCGTTCAGAAACTTACGTTGAGACAGAAGATGACAATTCTGATTGGCAGCCACAGTGAATGTTACATTGTATCCTGAAGGATATAGAAGGCACACTGGCAGAGAACATTAGTAAAATGATTAGGATAGAAGACTAAAGTAGGGTTAATGAAAGGATGGTTCAATGGGTTACAGTATTTTAGTATTACACTCAGGCAGCGGGGGTAATGGGTAGAGGTACAGGGGATATAATAGATTTAAATAACAACTATTTCTTTACTTTCTCTTCTTCAGCAAACCACTGAGCCGCATTTCCCGGAAATTCTCCTGATTGCAATAAACAAACATGGCGTCAGCTTGATAGACCCCAAGACAAAGGTACGGTATATACCTCAATGTACTCTTTCGCTGTAATCATGTGATAGCGTGAGATAGAGACTTCATGGGAAACGTACAATGTCCTCTATATCCTTCACCGCACAGATACAATCTGGGGACCGAGCAAAGATAAACAAATCACCTTTGTACTATCCCTTACAAAAATACAATTTCATGGTAACAGTCATTTGATAACCCTGCACTGATTTGTTTGTAAGGGATCTTCCTGATTCAGCTGCTTTGAGTCTCACAGATAAACATCGTCATCATTTATAAAGCGCCAGCATATTCCGTAGCGCTTTACAACTGGAAACAAACACAGTAATTAAACAATACTAAGTAATACAGACAGACAGAGAGGTAAGAGGGCCCTGCTCGCAAGCTTACAATCTATAGGACAATGGGATTCTGATACATGAGGGTAAGAGCTACGTATTACATATTGGTCCAGCCAGATTGCAGAGGTAAAAAGTGCTTAGTGGGCTGTAGGGTTGTTGGTCAGAGGGTTGTTATCTTGTGTGAATTGTGTAAAAGGGGGGTAATAGGGTAACCTATGGAGGTTAAAATGGTGGCTGAGGGATTTTATACAAAAGGCTGCAAAATAGTACATCCGAGACATGTAGTAACTGGTGATACATTGAGTTACATTATATCGTAATCAGGGGCAAACACAGGATTTGTAGAGGGGGTTTCCACACCACGCCACCAGTGGGCGTGACCAGCATGCATGGGGGTGTAGCTATAATTTTAGACAGTGCTTGGCTGCTCTCCAACTCTTCCTATCCCCATAATATACATGGGCAATGCTGCATGCACTACTGTTAGGTGCACACAGCTCTCCCTTTTCAAGCAGAGTCATGTGAAACGGGGGCAGGGTCCAGCCACCTCAAGTATACAGTGCCCCAGGCTTGGAGGGGGTTTCCAGGCACTAAGAAACCCCACCCCTCGGTTTGCCTATGGTAATCTTCACGTTGTGTTGTCTCCTGCAGGATATCCTGGCCACACACCCCTTCACCAAGATCTCCAACTGGAGCAGCGGGAACACGTATTTCCACATAACTATCGGGAATCTGGTGAGAGGCAGCAAGTTGCTGTGCGAGACCTCTCTGGTAAGCGAGCCCGGGACACTAATTGTTAATTGTGATGTAAAAAGTAATATCAATTACTGTGGTTCGCTAGTTTCAGGACATAGTCCATGTGCTTTGGATATAGTCCTCTTATTGTTCCTATACGGAGTCAGGGATGTAGTGGGTCAGTTATGTTTAGAGTTCTACTGTAATAACAGCTGGGAGGTTATAATAAAGACTAACATCGTACAGTCCACAGTGGTTAGACCATGGATGCAGCCAGGCGATTCGCAGCCAGCATGTCATTTGTGGAAGATATTGTTATCTAAAGTTATTAATTTAACACTCTCGATTTCCGCCAGGGATACAAGATGGACGACCTGTTGACCTCTTACATCAGCCAAATGCTGACGTCAATGAGCAAGCAGAGGGGGGCCAAAGGCAGCAAGTGAACTCAGGAGAGCTGGCGCCTTGCGGTGGACTTAATTCGCGGTTTGAAGCCCGTGGGGTACCCCTGCAGCTGGGGCAAGACATTCTCTCCCCAGGTCTGGAACATGGACAGGGCCGAATCTCCAATCTCATCCGATTCAGATACGGAAGGTTCCAATACACCGTCCAGCGAAGACGACTACCTGTGACTCAAGTCCTGAAAGGCGGACTCTGGTACCGGGGCCACGACGGCCAACAGAACTTATCAAACTGGCGGAGACTTTCATATTCTGCAAGGACCCTCCACCGAGAGAGGCACAGGTTACATATTTATTTTAAAGGCGCAGTATTTAGCACCCAGCCGATTTGTGGAGCCACAGAACAAGACAAACTCCCGCTTCATACATGTTCCGCCCGCAAGAGGTCATCCCGGGAACATACAAGGAGAACACGTCAAAATGGATTTTATAAAACAGATTATAATATATTTCAAATTGCAGAGTCCTATCAGGGTCGTACAGTATTTAAGAGTAAATTTAAACAAGACATTTTATTTATTTAACTTAAAGTGATGTACCGTTTGTGTTTTGAAAATTTGGAATTTGAAGAAAATATGATTGAGAAAAGAGAATGGGGTGTGTAAGTTTTGTGCGTATAATGTATACACGAGACCTATCTGGGGGGGATAGTGTTACACAGATCTTATTTCATAGGGATTGTATTCATTTCTAAAAGTATTTATGAGGCCAGTTGCTTGTAGACTTTGGAGAGTCAATACAACAGGTTTGGCAAACACCGGTGCACTGTGGACTGGAATTGATAGGCGGCCCAGATATAAAGCTACAATACATTTCTTTGATATGAGATTATCTGTTCTCATTGTATTTATACATTTCCACTGCTTGTTTTTCAAGCTAATTTAAACACCAGGGGGTAAATGTATCAAGCTGAGAGTTTTCCGGCGGGTTTGAAAAGTGGAGATGTTGCCTATAGCAACCAATCAGATTCTAGCTATCATTTTGCAGAATGTACTAAATAAATGATAGCTACAATCTGATTGGTTTTTCAAACCCGCCAGAAAACTCTCAGCTTGATACATTTACCCCATGATTTCTATTTTTATTAGCTGTTAATCCGAATCTAATTTTAACACAATCTACATATTGGAATCTGTGAGGCTCTTAAGAAAAACTGCATTTAGTTGCAAAATTAGTAAGGAAAAATAAAAGGATAATAACTTGCATAAAACTACGACAACCAATCAGCAGTGAGCTTGTATCTCTCCAGTGCAAAAGTTATACAATAAAAGGCAGTTTCCGATTGGGTGCTTTGGTTTACTGCAAATTTTGGACCTAAATGCAATGCTTAGTGAATGAGCAATTATGTCAACCAGTTAGAAGTAAGAAAGAATAAAAAGCACTGGCTAAACCTCAAATACAAAATGCCTTATACAAAAGAGCGACTAATAACCGTCAAATATACACGTGGAAGGTTTCAGAACTTGATCAGAACTGTGGTCACAATTGGCCACACTCTATACAATCAGGTCATTCAATCTAATTGTGTTCATAAGAAATTGGTACACTATCCAACGCGGCTAAATATAGATAGTCGGTGAAGACAATCTGATTGCTGATCGATCTGTCCTTTTTCAGCCGAAAGTGATGGGTCGAAGTGTAATTGAAAAGATCTTGCCACTGAGCAACCATTAGAGAAGAAAGAGTCTCTCTGATCTGTCATATTATACAGAAGTTTGTATGAAGCGTCACTTGTTTTTTTATGAAAAATTGAATTAAAACGAGGGGCTTATAATGCACGCGCCTCGTTAGTACATCAATGTGATTGTTTTCTAACAAACGGCTGATTTCTCCACAAATAACAAGAATCAATACGTGTCTGCCCAGGGTTAGTCCAGTCAAAGTACAAAGAAAGCTGCCTTACTCTCAGATGCACAGCAAGTGTAAATATAATAGTAAACATCTCGAGTTCTACCAAGGTATGGAAATATTTACTTATATGATTGTGAATAATAATAGTTCTTTCATGTAGGGTGCTTCAATGCAGCCAACGAGAGGGGGGAAACCATTTTGTTTTAGAACACTTATTAGTGGGAAGGAAATGTATTTTATTATAGAATAATTATTTTTAATAACCAACCCCCCCCCACCCCAAGTCCACTGCTATCATATCATCATCGACATTTATTTATATAGCGCCAGCAAATTCCGTAGCGCTTTACAATTGGGAACAAACATTAATAAGACAATACTGGGTAATACATACAGACAGAGAGGTAAGAGAACCCTGCTCGAAAGCTTACAATCTATAGGACAATGGGAGTTAGAAACACAAGGGCATGTGCTACATCATATTGCACAATGGACCAGCTAGAATGCAAAGGTAAAAGTATTGAGTGGGCTGTGTGTGCCAATGTTGGTCAGAGGGTTGTTGTCTTGTGTTAGCTGTGTAGAGGGTGGTAATAGGGTAATCTAGGGAGATTAAGATGATGGTTGAGGAATATCATAACCTTGTCTGAAGAGGTGGGTTTTCAGTGAACGCTTGAAGGTTTGAAGACTAGAGGAAAGTCTTACTGTCCGAGGGAGGGAATTCCACAAAGTGGGTGCAGCCTGGAAAAAATCCTGTAACCGAGAATGGGAGGATGTGATGAGAGTGGAGGAGAGAGACGTAGATCTTGTGCAGAATGGAGGGTTCGAGTAGGGAGGTATTTCGAGACCAGTGAGGAAATGTATGTCGGTGCAATTTTGTTGATGGCCTTATATGTTAGTAGAAGAATTTTATATTGGATTCGTTGAAATACAGGCAGCCAATGTAGAGACTGACAGAATGGCTCAGCAGAGGAATAACGGTTTGTAAGGAAAATCAGTCTAGCCGCTGCGTGCAAAATAGATTGTAGGGTATATATCTCTTTGGATCCAAATTAAGTTGAGTGTCAGCTTTGTGGCTCGTGGATCCATTTAGAAGTAGTAACCTTGGCTTACATAGTATGTATGCAGACATTATTTTCACTGTAATTTAACTGCTAGGTAATTGACTGTGTAAAACCAGATTAAGATATAATATAGATAATAGGTTTCTGGTATGAAGTAGATTTTGCAAGAAGAGTCAAAATTGAAGTGACGCTAAGTAGGTAAAAATTTAACACCATGAGAATGTCCCAAATAAAAGACCTGTAAAGACTTTCTTTACGCAAAAACCTTTTTTTTTTTTTTTTTTTTTTTTTTATTCAAGCAGCGAATGAGGTCACAGACCAGACAGTCTAAAAATGACATCAGGCTACATTGTACAATAAAATTATATTATTGCTCTAAGCAGCATCTTCTTCAGTTCCAAAAGCTGACGGGTAAACATTCAACTACAGAAAAACAATTAACCCGAACGCAAGGAAATAAGAACATGTGAAATAGATTACAAATAACAAACAAAAAATCCAGTTGGTGTAGGCTACACCATCCCATAAATTCATTATTATGCTACAGTACACGACCCCCCCTCTACATAAAAATAACATTAAAAACAAATACGTCAAACTTTCTCCAGTACCGAAATAAAATATTCTCTGAAGCTGGTTTAGGCAGCACGATGCTTGTAGAACCACAAGTCAAAGCCAGCCAGGTTGCTTAATCATTTAAACAGACAAATTGAAATATATATACAGCAGATTTGTTTTACATGGTAACATATGCACACAGAGTGGAAGTACAAAAATATTAAAGTTTGTATTTAAGCTGAGACCACCAAACTAAGGGGGCAAAAATAGATTTTTTAACCAGAATAAAGGGGGGCCCTCTATAAAAGGACATTAAGATTTATCAAAACTTCTACAGAGGAAAAGTGGAGATGTTGCCTATAGCAACCATTCAGATTCTAGCTATCACTTTTCAGAATGTACTAGATAAATAACTAGATTCTGATTGGTTGCTATGGGCAACATCTCCACTTTTAATCTACCCTTACGTTGAAACAGAGCAAAATAACAATGACAGAAATAACAACAATTTTTAAAAACAGATGAATTTAGTGAAAGACAATACGACACTTTATAGCATTGAATAAAAAATAAAATGTTTTCATTGTAGGTTTTTAAACATTGGACAGTTTAAAATTTTTCTAATGCTCCATTTTCAACTTAGTAATGATAAAAAGTTTAATAAACATTAAAATACAATTTTTTTCCTTATGATTCTACTTGGTATGAAAAACATATATTTTTGGAGTTTTATTTAACACCTTGATTGCACTACTGCAAGTATATAGAGTATCCCTGTTAGAAGGAGAAGGAGATTGAGGACGAGGTCATCCCTGTAATTATGTATCATTACAAAACTGTAAAGGAAATGTCCTGAATATGGACCAAGTCCCTGGTAGCAGCAGCTATTTTTGTTCATTATCTGCTAATCATTTTTTAAATTAGAAAATGAAGGATATAAAGACTCATCTACAAAGCGTGGAAGCTGCTTTTACCTCCACAGTAGTTCAGAGGATTCCAAAATGACAGTTTCTATACATACTGAGCTCGTTGGTATTATATTTCTAAAAGGCAGAGAACGTAGCAACTTTCAATTCATCTTCGAGTGCCAAGGACCCTTAGTACAGCCTATGATTTCAGAGGTGGAACGGGGAGGGGACTGGGCGTATGCCCATAGTCAATGTACAGTAAGGGTGTGCCAAGCTCGAGTGCAGACAGCAACGTCTGATTCAAGCTTTGGGCATCTCTCAGGTACGTGATTTTCTGTCGTATCACTTGCACCAGATACAGCTCTGGTATAAGCGCTGATTACTAGTGATGACGGCTGTGTGTGCAGCTAGAACATGTGTTTGTATTCAGGAGCAACTGTAAAAAAACATTTCATGTACAGTAGACATTAATAACATCCTATTAAAGGTATTGTAGGGTGGGAGGGTAGAAAAAAACTTTTGTTCTGTCATTAATGACTACATTATAAACAGGTGACAATAATTGAATACTTTTTTTTTCTGTTGTGACTTTATATTCCACATATGTATTGGACATACCCTGCCATGTATTGTGTGTTAGTGAATACGGGTCTAGGTCCGCTCTGCTCTAACAGACATCTGTTCAGATCTGCTACTTGTTGAATACGGACGTGCGAATACCACATTTACATGTCTTTAAAAACAAAACAAAAACGCAATTTACGTTCGTTTTGCGCCTTAATGAATCAGGGTTCAAGGTGGCTGATGCAGAATAGGACAATTTACATAGCGTATCCTGCATGAAGTCACTCTGAGAGTGCCCAGAAAGTGGAGCATGCATAGAGACACCGATGTAGACTTGCACAATTCTGGTAACTATGCCCGCCTGCGGCTGGAGAGGCGGCTATGGGGAAGGGAACCGTCGTTCTAAGTAATCCGAGTACAGCACGTGTTTACGTAAATGCGGATGATGCCGACCTGCAGAAAAACACATACGGCTCTTAGATGCGTATCTTGCACATACCGCTGTGTTGTTGCAAACCAGGCGGAGGCGTGCGCATCTCAAAATGTGTACGGAAATATACACCTCTGGGCTCAACAGGAGAATAGCATAATTCTTGAGGAAAGTAGCTTCACTCAAACAATGAATATGGTTAAGGAGAATGTTGAGGAGAGTTTTAAGTTGAGACAAAATCCCACCCTAGAGACTGTTTCCTCTTTTTAGGGCTCATCAGTATAGGAGTTTCCTGCTCAGCATGTGAAGCACTATAGAGACATTATTTCTGAAACGATGTAAAGCAAAGTTGAAATATTGACTGCTTTCAAGACACCTACAAGGAAAATATAATCTACGGTGATGTGACTTGAAGCTTCTATGAGTAGATCGGCGCCTTGGAGCTATGAAACACTCCAGTAATTTGAAGATTGACACCTGGGGGTAAATGTATCAAGCTGAGAGTTTTCCGGCGGGTTTGAAAAGTGGAGATGTTGCCTATAGCAACCAATCAGATTCTAGCTATCATTTTGTAGAATGTACTAAGTAAATGACAGCTAGAATCTTGATTGGTTTTTCAAACCCGCCGGAAAACTCTCAGCTTGATACATTTACCCCCTGATGTGTTCAGGAGCTTACATGGTTCTTACTCAGAGTCCCATGACTAAGGTGACTATGAGTAAGGAATGGACGGCGTTCTTGCATTGAACTGATTGAATAAAACAATTGTCATATTACTTGAGTGGAGTGTAAGTCTTCTCACCCTTGTTGCTTATGGGTTGTGAACTTACTCCTGCTCCAACACAGACATCCATTACCACTGCTGAATTCAGATCATGGACCACCAGTGTGAACCAGGGTACGAGCTGCCTGCGTTGCCAACATCTAATATGGCTGCTTCGGAGTGAGAAGGAGCAGAGATAATTAACACTACAACACTAGAGTTACAGGTCCAGGACTTTCGAGTCGTGGGAAATATCTTCAGGAGAATATGAGGAAGGCAGTATATAAAATCTTCAGGGTTCAATGATGGTAAACAGACTGGTTGGGCCTTATGGGTAGATTTACTAAAACTTCTAAATAAGAAAAGTGGAGGTGTTGCCCACAGCAACCAATCAACCAATCAGACTCTATCATTTTCTAGATAAATGACAGCTAGAATCGGACTGGTTCATATGGAAGTTTTAGTAAATCTTCCCCTTCGTGTCACTGCACCCCTTAAAATAAATAGCAACTTCACAGCCAATGAAATAAGATGGAACCTAACCGTAGATTTCAACACATCAGTCAAAATACAGCAGCCAGCAAAGCGTCACTTAATGTGCAGCCATTGCACGTGCACACTGAGCCAATCCCTAGGAGAATGTAGCTTGTCCATCCAGTAAGAGCCTCACGTCTCTGATTTCATGAGTCCCTAGCTAGCTGATTGGTGCAGTCTTGAGAACATTAGTTCGGCTACCACTGTGTGTGAGCACCGTGCTTTAAATAAGAGAGTCTGTCGTTCCGTTCCAGGTTCCAAACACAGTAGAAATGAGACCACGTAAGGAGACAGCACAACGTTTGACGCAGGTCGGGCTCTAGTGACGCAGTGAGTGGAAACATCCAGGCAATCTCTGTCTCAGGCAATCTCTGCAGAACCCATGTGCTCAGCGTTAGATCTTGGATTTGGGGTGGTGGGGATGCTCTTTCCATAGCTGTCTTCAGAAACCGACATATCCAGCTCTGTAGAACAAAAACAGGTCAGTGCGCGTTCCATGATAACTTAATCCTCAATAGTAATAGACCAATGTATCTAAAGAGGTTATCACAGGCACATTGGCGAAAATAGAATATCATTTTTAACACTTAGGGGTCTATTTACTAAACTGAGGCTTTGAAAAAGTGGAGATGTTGCCTATAGCAACCAATCAGATTCTAGTTATCATTTGTTTAGTATACATTACAAAATGACAGCTAGAATCTGATTGGTTGCTAAAGGCAACATCTCCGCTTTTTCAAACCCGCATTTTAGTAAATATACCCCTTAGGGGTAATTGAAAGTATTGGTGTCCAAATGAACTTTAATAAGTGTTCTGCTGACTTCAGATAGTAAATTAAAAATATATTGAAGTTTTTCTAACCTACCGACTTGTGAGCTGGAGTTTTCAACAAACATGTATCAAGTAAATTTGAAAAGATAGTAGTGTGTGTGTTTAATCCCACATCTGTTCCCTATCCACTAGAAGAGTTTTTTTTTTACTTTTGTTATATAGTTCTGCAAAAAATGTAACTAGATGCTGTATTTCACCCATAAAACAGCATAAAAAGCAATGGTACATTTCTAGGACTGACAAAAGACTTCATTGGAGACAGAAACCAAATGTTTTTCCTACTTAGATAACTAAACAAATCCCACCATTTGAGGCTGAACCACATGGTCCTTGGGACTACATTCCACAATGATCACAAGCCTCTATTTTATTTCTAACTGCATTCTCATTTCTCGCCACTAGAAGGCGACTCAACATTACTACATCCATATTACGTTTAATGCCTCAACCAAGGAGATTGTTAATTGTAAGCTTTGCAGCACGTTTATGTCATTACCATACGTGGTGGCGTGTACTCCTGTTATAATAAAAAAAACAGTCCAATCTTTTTACCATCTGCCTCAGAACTTACCATGACTGTCCCTTTAAATATACACCGCACTGCATGCCGTACAAGATACAGAAATTCCTGTTTAGCTGCTTCAAGAACGACTATTGAAACCTGTTTTTTTCTGCAGAGTTCAAGTCCATTGCAATCGGTGTTAAAAATAAACACTAAAGAATGTTTTACTGGATTGTGACAGGTCTGTGATTACAGCAGTACAAGGCGAACAGTTCCTTTCAGACACTCAGCAGTAAACTGAATATTTACTGTGTCGCTACCAGATCTGCGCTAAGGGCGAAGAACAGCGGCTAATAGCCAGCCTGCCACCGATTGCCCCTTCCAGTGAAAATATTAACGCGGCATGTCCCCTGGCTTTTATAAAAGAAAATATACGTCCTTAAGATTTAAAGTCATGCCAATCAAAAACATAATCTAGTATTTTACTTAAGACTACAAAACGCCACAAATATGAATATAGTCTATAGGTAGGGTCCACTACAATGGGCACTTAAGAGCAGCACTGTTACATAAGGTAACTGGATTAGCCGGGAAAATCCACAAACACGTTATGAAATCCTGCAGATGTTGGAGGTCCTCATATACCAAGCCCAGAATGCTTTGGATTTGCAGCGCTGCGTCTGGATGCTCCGCCCCTACGCGCACGCCACCTTTTCATTCTAGGAAGACAATTCCGCAAACTACAAGTCCGCCTAGGATTGCGGAGAGGCGGAAATATCTGAAGAGGCCACAGGGCAAAAGTGTTATGGTCATATCAACCTCCAATCACTTTAGAACCAGCCCTTTCATTGGACAAAACTTTTCAGTTTATCTTAAAATTGTTTAAATCTAAACAGGTTCCACTAAAAATGTAGGAGGAAGCCCAAATGACTGCTAGCTCCGAGCCGGTCTTTTTGAGCGTGAGTGTGGAGCTGTCCTCTCCACTCAGCAAGGAAGGCCCCTAAAAATGACCCCTCTTCAAAACTCTATCTCATTTTGATACTCTTAACGCCACAAATGACAATCTTAATTTTGCACAGCACCGTAAAAGTGCTCTGAAAGGAACGCCCTCACTCCACCCAACTTCTCCCATCAGCTTGTGCAAATGTCACCTACGCCGCCATCTTGCCCTGCAACCGTATGCGCTTCGGTGGAATTCTAGCTGCTGTGCGGGACCTGGGCCAATTCTGCAAAGCGCGTAAGCTGATTTGCTCCTTGTAAATGGCCTGTGTTGGGTTAGCTCATGTGTGTTACATGCCTGCAGTGTTAGCGTGTAGTCATACAGCTTAAACGACACCATGTGGCACGTGTAAGTCATATATTTATGGATTTACCTAGCGGACCATTTTAATTCTGCCTTCACAGAAAAACAATAGGGTTACCAGATTAAATTTGGGGCAGGGTAGAACCTTCTGAAATATTCTAGCTCATATAATGAAATAAATTAGTTTAAACTCCCCTTTAAAACGATCATGGCAATTCAATAAAGTAATACAATACAAAATAATAAATCCCAATCATTTATCCAATGAACATTCAGAATGCACAGTAAATATTCTTTTTTAAAATGTATGTACCTGAATCGATTCTAATGCCAAAAATGGATCTGCTGCCTTGTGTTGGAAATAACCTACTAACGCTCTTTCAGACACATCTCTCTTTACCAAGTGAATTTAAAAGCCAATCTCTTACCGCTATTCTAATCTTGCACAACAGACCCTAATAAGGCAGTCAGCCCTTTCAAAAAGCGGCAAAACTATCCAGAAAGAAATGTGTAAGTGCTGTATTTCAACCACAAGGTAGCAGAGCAATATGAATTAAGGGTGCATTCGTTTACGATGGCATAATCTTAAAAATGATTGCAAGCTTGGCTGGCACCATTTAATATAGTCACTTTACAAACCTGGCTTCTGTACAAGTTTATTATGATCCTGTCGTGTGTAACAGGAAAGCGTGAAAGTGTTAAAACTGCTAAATCTATGGAGTTTGCCAAATGTTGTGGGCTCCATAGTGAGTGTAAGACCGCTGTAACACAGGGAGGGGTATTTAAAAACTTGCTAAAAAAAAATGGGCCCACAGTGCAAATACGATTTTGTGATACAATTTTTCTCCCAGCAAAAGGGATAAACTTTATTACACATCCTCGGAGATGGTGGGAACTAAGAGTCGACCTATGCGGTCAATGGGAAAGGGACCAATGAAATAGTCAGTGTCGTTTTTATTCTTTCCACTATGCAGTAGACACGGATTTATTTTTTAGGGGGTCTACGTACAAATGCGCTAGGTGGACAAACAGGGAAATCTGCAAAAATAGAAGAACTCGGCATATGCGTATGTTTTGTATACTAGAATACTAATTAAGTTATCCCTGACCCCAATTTGTCTTGTCTTTACTTATAATTAAACCCTTTAATTTCTTGACTTCAAGCAGTCTGTCTCTGAATCCTATTTAGTTCTTTAACAGGGGGTAGGAGATATTCACTGCCCTGCGGCCAGGGACTTAGCAGCGGTGGGGCGTATCTAGCCGGAGAGCTGTCCTTGGGTAGGATGTTGGCGTCATGTGACCGGCTCACGTCATCTTCCGCTACATAGCCCACTACTGTGATAAATAATGTATTGGGGGCCAGGGGTTGGTTAAACTTTCTATGTCTTTCTTATAAGCAGGTACCCCATATTAGAAATCTGGTCTAATTAAGGACTTATACAATAAGTAGGTTTACTTCTATTCCCCCTTTAGTAATTAAACTAGGGTTTTCCTTAATTACACCACAAAACTGAGTGACAAGTATAATAGAAAGGAGACAGTTTAGACTTAGGCTGGGTACACACTGGATCGAGCAATAATCGAGCAAATCAGCCGACATACGGTCGGAAGTCAGGTTAGTGTATAGTGACACGATGGTAGAAAGTCATCCCAGTGTCGACTGTCGGCTCATTTGGTTGTTCGTACTGTTCAATATTTTCCGACCAATCACATAACGATCATGTAGTGTGTATACTCATGCTGACGATCTCCGTAGAGTTTACAGAGTCGGGCTCTTTTCAGCAGATACTTGCGATGAATGTCCTGGTGAATAAATGTAGAGAGTGCTGTAGAAGGAATAATTAATTTGTGTGTTCTGAGACAGAATGTTTAGTTTCAGAGTCACAGAAGCTAACGAAATTCGTTAGGACATGTGGATAGGTATAACAAGGCAGTTTTAATCAGTGTGACAATAGTGAATAAATGAATATTGTGCTGTCATTCTCTGAAGACCAGAGGACCAGATGAAGAGCACAGATCTGAAGGTAAATCGTGTCAGTGTGTATGGATGAATCGCCAGACTGATCGGACCTTCAGTCGTAGGTACAATCGTTTGAGATAACAGGTCGGTCGGAACATTCTTCAGTGTGTACCCAGCCTTAGGCTTGGCAGCTGCGTCACTCACCTGTTTTAAAAGTGTCGTAAAACCCGTTATCAGGAACCTCGTTACTTTCTGGGCAACAGGAAAAGCCCCTCTCTCTCCACCTAAAAACAAAACGAAACAGTCACCCCCAAAACGAGACAGAGAATCTTCAGACAGTTACACCACGAACATCAAATATTTATCAGTGTCGTAATGTTGCAGTTTAATAAATAAGGCTGATTATTTTAATTTTTAAAACCAAACAAACAAAAGGTTAACATCTATGTGGCTGCGAAATTGATACATATAATTCTAATATACAATCCAAAGTCAGCCAACAATGATGCGATAATATTCTGCTCATGTTTCCCCTCTCATTTATTTCTTAAATCAGCTAAGTAAAAGGAGAACTTCAGCCATCGTTATATTTTCGTCATCTCACCCCGAAACTCTGTGTTTTCAGTACCCAGCTTTGGATGTTTCATTATCTTCAGCTTTTACCTTGGAAACACGTCGGGATGAAAATCTTACTACATTTATCTTTCATGTTTTCTTTTTACTTTGGAGAACAACTATTCTCTTAAAATGAATTTCAGTTTATACCTCACCCTGTTACAATTTTGCACTCCCAAAGACGTGTGCTCCCCCAACAGCCTTTGCTCCCTAGACTTCAGCCTAGTCGCCCTATTGGATAATCTTATATACATATAAAGTGTTCGTTGTTCTTTACATTATAATCACCCAATTGAATTTAGGGTCCATAGCAAAAAAAACAAACGTTTTGTTATCACACAGCAATAGCCGCCAAGATGTTTCCTCCGTACGCACCGAACAGTCTTCATTAGGTTACAGATCGGGCAGACTCACCAGTGCAGAACAAAGATGTTTGCAATCAGCAGCGCAGAAACGATATCTGTGAGAATCCACATTAAATTGTACTGAGCTGGAGTCTGAAACACAATACAGAGAGAGAGAAGGTGTGATGTGACGGGACACAGATCAGTGACAAGACCATAGAACTGGGTGGATGGGTCAGAGGAATCACAGCTCATAGGCAAACCGAGGGGGGTTTCCCAGTGCCTGGAAACCCCCCTCCAAGCCTGGGGCACTGTATAATTGAGGTGACTGGACCCTGCCCCAGCTTCACACAGCTCTGCTTGAGAAGGGAGAGCTGCACCTAACAGTAGTCCATGCAGCGTTGCCCATGTATATTATGGGGATAGGAAGAGTTGGAGAGCAGCCAAGCACCGTCTAATATTATAGCCACGCCCCCATGCATGCTGGTCACGCCCACCTACGGCGTGGTGTGGAAACCCCCCTCTACAAATCCTGTGTTTGCCCCTGCAGGTCTGTAATGTAACGCAGCAGAGAGGTGTGAGAAGGAGGCACCAGGAATACTGGTATCAGGGGAGACAATGCACAAAAGCTAGAACTAGTCAGACACTATGAAAGATGATATTTAATACCATTTTTTTTTTTACTGGGAGCTGTAGTGTCCTAAGTCTGTACAGAGCAGGCCAGGCCAACCTGTGGCTCTCCCGATGTTGCGAAACTACAAGTCCCAGCATGCCCCGACAGCTATCGGCTGGCTATCAAGTGGCAAAGCATGCTGGGGCTTGTAGTGTCCCGATTCCTGGAGAGCCACAGGTTGGCCAGGCCTGGTGCAGAGCATGGTAGGATTGTACACACTGATAACCCGTATCTGATAGATGTTAAACAGCTATTACCAGGAGAAACATGGGCTTCTGCATCTTCTTTAGTGTGTACACAGAGTTTGTGGTGACAGAATGGGCCCCCGAGCACCAGGCCAGGGAGAAAAGCCACGGCTCGCTGACCACGTACAGATTAGTGGTAATATTGGCAGCAGCATACATCCTGTAATTAACACAAAAACAACCAATGAGTTCAGGTAAAGAGACACAATTAGAAAGTAATTATATATATATATATATATATATATATATATATATATACATATATATATTAGTTTTTATGCCACCATGACACGTAAGATGTTTCTAATTTTATTTCTTTATTTATAACAATAAATGTGATACGGTCAGTGGTGCATCAGCAGGAAGGACAGACAGGAAGTGTGGTGTGCACAAGGAAACACCTCCCCCATGAATTACAGCCTTTGTCTCAAATATGTTCTGACAATTACATGACTTTTTTATTTTTTGCATATAAATTTGAGAACTTTACAAGCAGCTTTCTTGCATGAGCAGCGTACGTTTTCTACAGTCGTTGCAAATATAATAGCACATGACATTATACATTAAACCATACTTGCCAACTCTCCCGGAATGTCTGGGAGACTCCCGAAATTCAGGTCGGTTTCACGGACTCCTGGGAGAGCTGGCAAATCTCACGCATCTCGCTACTGGCACCCCCAAAATGACGCGATTCGCTGTGAATTGTGTCATTCTCCTACCAGTGATGAAACAGCTTTTTCGTTGCGGGGGGCGGTGCCAAAATGACGCCCTTCAATCACGCCCCTCTCCCGGAAAGAGCAGAGTCCACTGACACCTCTGAAACTAATATCTGTACAAGCAGCGTGTTCTGACATGAGAATGCGGAAATCATACCATTTACTATAGTTAGTAAGACAATGCTGTAATTATATGCATCCTACACTCATGTGTAGTATTAACATTTCACTCATAGGGTTTGTGTAGTTGAATTAAACCACAGCTCTGAGCAAACACACTCCGGGTGTCGGGTAAGGGCAAGTGCGCACGAGCCCGGAGCGTATCATCAACACAAACAGTCGCTGTGCGGCAGACTCCAACACACTAAAGCTGTTTCCAGGGGGATTGGTAATTTCTGCCTTTCAGAGTGAGTGTTAGGAGCCGGCTGTATCAGAAGACAGACTCTACAATTTGTACATGACAGCCAGCATCTGCCTTACATAACTAACGGCTGCACACACACAAAACCACAAGTAATTGAAGGTCTTCAGTGCCAGGTGAACGTGGGCGACTGCTGCCTTTATAGGGTCTATTAGACACGACAGTGGGCTGTGAGCCTGGATTCTATGGCAGAGGGCGGAAGGCAACTTTACTGTGTCGCTGACGCTACAGAGTCCAGATTTTCAAATATACCTTTCAATAATCCTTTTGTGCTTAACGTCAAATGTCTTCTGGCATAAAGATGATTAGTCGCTTAAAAATTAGCATCTAAAAACAGGCCGGTATAGGAAAGTACAAAGGGATCCTTCAGTATTCTGAATGTTCTGTAAACTATATATTTATAGATGAAACGTTCCCTGCCCCCCGACTAGTGAAACGGTGGGGGTCTCTCTTCAATGAATCCCATTTGCGTTATCCCTTTAAAACTCTGAAGGGCGAGCCAATAGTGTGTTGGGGGAGTCGTTTGGAGAGCAGTGGGCCCACATGCAAAAACAGGATTTTATTTTTCAGGACAAAATGATATAAATGATATTTTATGCACGGAGAGACCGTTTGTGGCAGAGATGCTCAAACTCAGTCCTCAAGAGCTACCAACAGTTCATGTTTTCAGGATTTCTTCAATTATGCACAGGTGAGTTAATCTACTTGGCTGCGTCAGTAATTGTCTCACCTGAGGACTGAACTTGGGACACCTCTGTTCTAGAACATGACAGACAGAATCTGATTGGTTGTCAAGGGCAACACCTCCACTTTTCCTGTTTAAAAATCCATGAACCCCGTTTTATTGTAGCTGCTGATTTCACTTTCAGTTTATGAAAACATTTGAAAACAGCACAGAAATATTTGAGTAATAAGTGGCAATATTGAAAAGAGTTAGTAACGCTGCAATCGTACTCTAACACCATGTGCGCAGTGTTTGCAGCCGCACGCCAGCAAATCTAGGAGCTGGGGCAATTCTCAAAAGCAGAATCCTAAGCACGCGTGCAGGAGATAAATAGGCTAATTTGCGCAAATTAAATCATACTTGCCAACTCTCACGGGCGAGTGTGGCAATCTCCCGGATCTGCCCACCCCACTAGGAAGTGCCCACTTCCTAGTCAAGTGGGCAGAATTAGCTCCCAAACGCTGCGATTCCCAGTGAATCGCGGCGTTTGGCCCCGCTGTCAAATGGCGCGTTTGCGTCATTACGTCATGGGGGCGGGTCCAAAACGACGCACATTTTGGAGTCCCGTCCCCCCCGCCACACCCACCTCCCCCCGCAGCCTCCCGGAAAAGAAGAATATAAAGTTGGTAATTATGGACTTTTCTATAACTTCATTTACAAAATTTGGGGGGGGGGAAATGTAGCAAACATTAAATATATGAAATGCTAATGAAATCATAAAAAAACCCTTTTGTACTTCAATACACAGTAATAAATGTTCAATTTACATGAACAATGGAATTCCATGAAATAATATTTAAGATATATTGATTAAATGGTCCTTTTCCATTATATTTAGGATGTACCTGATATCCCGCTGAGACATTTCACTGTACGGCAGGTTCAGTTTCACGATGTGATAAGCGACAAGATCGTCCACATTGGCTTTGAAACCCAGCGTCTGCTGAAAACCCGGAGCGACCGACTCGACGTAGGTCCTCTGCTCATTCGGCAGCCAGAAGATCTGCGTGCGATAGAGGAAATGAAGATGAACTCTGTTTATCATACAGAATAATTCAGGACTGATGATGTTTATATCTTACCACAATCATCTCATCACTGTCATATCCGATCTGCAATTCATATATTACATTTATGGCGAAGATTCATTTAATAAATTGGGCATTTGTGAAATTTCGATGCACATGACAACTAATTTGAACTTGATGGATCAATAATACTAATACAATGTTGGTTGCTAGGGGTTACAATACATTCCGCTGTTTGCACCAAATAAAAAATTACCCTTTGAATTCAGCAAGGATAATTTGCAAAATATTTTTTTTACAGTTTAGATTTTATTTAGTCACCACAATTGCAAAAAGACATATTTGTATCAATAGCATTATATCATTACAAAATGTTGTAATATTACATACCAGTTTTGGATCAATATTGGTTTCATTGAGGATGACCTCTAGCGTGCGGTTAATCCAGGAGTCCCGGTATGGGTGTTCCACAGGAGGGCGATACAGGTCAAAGAGCACGGTTTTATTGCCGCGCTGAGCCAACCTTAGCAAGTCACTCAGTTTGAAGATAGATTGATTGGCCGCCGTTTGCTGATCTTCATCAGACATAGAACCCATGTAGGAAAATGGTGGCTTCTGGGAAATATAGAATTAAATGGATTTTACCTTCTTTTTAAATAAAGAGAGTGTCCGACTCTAGTGTAGACAACGAGGTAGATTTATCAAACCTTCTAAAATGGAAAAGTGGAGGTGTTGCCCATAGCAACCAATCAGGTTCCAAGTGTCATGTTCTAGAATGTAATAGATAAATGAAATCTAGAATCTGATTGGTTGCCCCACTTCAGTGACTACAGAAAAAAAAAAGAATATAATTCAACATTTCAACACTTTATTGTACGTTTGTAGGGAACAAGTGCACACTGTCACTTGTAGTTCAACAATCAGGAGATATCAAGTGTTGCCACGCCAGAACAAAATGATCATTGTCCCATTGGCCCTCAAGTAGTGTGCCCCAATAATATAATAATAATAATGTTTCCCCTTACAGGTAACCATACATAAAATTTAGGACACTAAGTTATTAATAAAATACTCTTTCCCCGTCAGATAATTAATAATATTTTTTGCCCCTCTGATCTAGAAATAATGATGACCCTACTAATTCATACTTGTATTGTGCCTCCTGTTATGTTAAGAATGTCCAGAGAACTCATTCACATCAGTCCCTGCCCCATTGGGGCTTACAGTCTAAATTCCCTAATATAGACACACACTCACACACAGACAGACTAGGATCAATTTGTTAGCAGCCAATTAACCTACCAGTATGTTTTTGGAGTTTAGGAGGAAACCGGAGCACCTGGAGGAAACCCACGCAAACACAGGGAGATCATACACACTCCTCACAGATAAGGCCATGGTTGGGAATCGAACCTATGACCACAGTGCTGTGAGGCAGAAGTGCTAACCACTGAGCCACCGCGCTGCCCAACAGATTGATAACCACTATCTTTTTTTTTCCAAGTCTGGCAATCTAACAATTATATGTCACCATATAATAGAAGACAATAAAAAACAAATACCTGTGTGAACCACTTCCCGGCATTAAGAGTCTCCAGCATGTCCCAGGTAAACATGGCGGCATTGATATTGGTCAGGTTGGGAAAGACTTCCTGGACATTAGTTGTTCTCTTCAAAGTGCTGTCGTGCATGAGAAAGGGAACGCCATCAAAACTGGAAGAGAAGGACATATTAGCGTCAGTGTCATTCATGGCCAATAACAGGGGCTGACCGGGCCGGGGGGGCACTTGCCCCCATGGGCCGGACCCATAGTGGGTACCTTGGACTGGGTCAATGAGCTATCTGCATTGTTTTCCCTTTAAAATGTTCCTAATAGGCTGCAGAGTTCCCCAAGGCTTGGAAATCCCAGGTCAATAATGGATATCTAGATTAGTCGGTGGCTGGACCCACAGAGATTTCTGTGCAAGTCAACCGGGCAGCTCAACAGAGCAGAACAGTCCTGGGACACCGTATTTATCCGGCTGCAATGTTGGAGGACTAGACGTGGGGAATGACGGTGCTTTTAAGTTTTGGACTTTAATTTAACGACAGAAAAATAATCAGCCCGTCCACCTATTCTGCCATTTACTATGTGCGGCTGTTTTTGTTATTTACTTTTTTATTATCCTGCACCTAAGTTGTTACAATAGCCACGTGTCTTATGCTGGGAGACTATTACGTGGCTCTATGCCACTTTCTATATGATACCTTTCAGTCTTCCGCTAATTTAAAGTGTGTCCACTTGTTCTTGAAACCATCGACCCTCACCCCTCCTCACAGGCTACCAGCCCTATGCTGAAAAACTCCAAGGCTCATCCCAAAAATCTGGCACTGGGCTTATAAACTAGACTGGGACCGATGGAGTGGAAACTTTGCCACTCCGTCCCCCCCCCATTATAGTGGACGGGGGATTCATTCCAATAAATAAATAACACACACGATTTTAATATAAAAACTTTAAATAAAAGACACCCCAAAACTTTATTCACTTCCTATTAAATATTTTTTTTAAAAAAAATCTTCCTTCTTCATCAAACAAATTGAAATTAAATAAATAAAATCCTGTGAAAGTTCCCCCAAAAAAGAGCCATCACCACCAAATGATCTCTGGGATTCCACCTAACTGCTATTATTATTATCATTTATTTGTTAGGCGCCACAAGGTATCCGCAGCGCCGCACACAGTACTAACAGTAGACTATACAGGGTGAAACCATACAGAACAACGAACAAAAAGTACCAATACTTCAGAAACTCCGGCTAGTCATATGCAGTGAAGACGGAGCGGAAGAACAGGTATGAGACAGGAGGGGAGGGGGTCCTGCTCATACGAGCTTACATCCTAAGGGAGGGTAAACAGACCAGGCACAAGAGGAGCCAGTTGAGGCAAGAGGAGAGAAGGGAGGACGAGCAAAGGGAGGAGATGGGGGTTAAGTAGATAGTTGGTAGTCAATCATCAGCGGTCAGCTCAGGACACGGATTGGATTGAAGAGAAGTCTCAGTTACTATCAGCCAATCATTTTGGAATACATCAAGAATGAAGATTCTTATTTCCCTATTTGGACTACGATGGATCAATAAAGGGGGAAGATGCAATTATATATTTAATAAAGTGGTGAACATGGTTTTGGGGTGCGATTTATTTAATTACAGTTTATTTTACAATCGTGTGTGTGTTTATTTTTACTCTTTTTGATATACTAGGCAGGGCTCCAAGATTTTTTTTTCGTTTGTCAATAGAAACCTAATTCGCCATTTTATTAAGTCTAAAAATCAAATAATATGTTTCTTGATCCAATGCAGTCCACATACATATATGCCTGATTCATTAAGGAACGTACTCATTTTTTTTAATTAAGGTTTCTCCTGGACAAAACCATGTACCAATGCAAGTGGTGGATATTAGTTTATTATTTTGCACATAATGAAAATACCGACTTATTTTTCCTAGATCAACTTTAAATTTCAACATACAATTAAGCTAGGAAGTATTTGGACACTACATGAAAAAAACAGCCAGCATTTTCCTTATGTGCAAAATAATAAACTAATCTTCACCCCTTGCATAGCAAAATGGATTTGTCCAGAAAACTTAAGTAAGAAAACTGAATCAGGCCTTTAGACTTGGCTGTTGCTGCCATATCACAGGTGTGTTGTGAATATCTGACACTCCTTGTTAACAGATGTAACCATGGAAACGATCATTGTCTAAAGCTTCCATGGTTACAGGTATTGCTAAAGAGTATCAAATATTTACAAGATGTCTGTCAAATGGCAGCAACAGTCACGTCTTAGTCTTTAAGTGTTGATTTCAGGCACAAGATCTATTTTAAGTCTGAGTAGTGTTAGCATGCTTGCAAAATGATTTTTAACAGGAAATATATTTTTAGTTAGTTGCTGTTAAAGTTTAACACCAGCATTTAGGTATCTGAAGTACTGTAAAACATGATATTGAAGTGGACAATTAACCTTCACAATGCATTAAACAGATATCTGAACAAAGCTACAAATACAATGGATTAACTCCACACAAACATGTAAAAGTAGATTTCCCATCTGGTACAAAATACTCTGCTCTTAAAGTGCCCATTTAGTTACTGCAGATAACTGGGTTGAAGTATTTTTTAAAAAATAAACACCCTGCTCAATCAATCATTCAGCACAGGTAATGAAAATAGTAAATTAAGGGGCAATTTTCCTGGAGCAGAACATTTTGAACCAGGTGGAAGGGATCGTGTTGGAGAGTCTGGTTAGCCATCTAGGTATAAATATTCATGACTATTATTGAAAGTAAGGAGGAGGAGACACAAACTGGAAGGGGCACAGTCATTCTCCAATTCTCAAGAGAGCTTTCCGATTGGCTGAGAATGGTCGCATAAGATTACTGTCACAGGACTTTCAATGCCAATTGAAATTATACTAAGGGCATTTCATGAAGTACCAGAAAAGTACAAGGGGCACCGTTTTATAGCATATTTTATCTAGAGATGTTCACTGGCCCCCGTGTTTTGGTTTTGGATCTGGATTAATTTTGTGTTTTGTTTTTAGCAAAACCGCCCTCACGTGTTTTAGTTTTGGATCCCTATTTTTTTTTGCTAAAATCACATAATTTGGCTCTTTTGTTGTTCCAATATTATTATTATTAACCTCAATAACATTAATTTCCAGTCATTTCCAGTCCATTTTTGTCAAGTGACAAGAACACTGCTACCCCTCCTGTTTCTGTGTGAGCAATGGCACTGGAGAGTAACAAGAACACTACTACCCCTGTTTCTGTGTGAGCAATGGCACAGAGCAATGTCACTGGAGACTGGAGACTGACAAGATCACTGCTACCCCTGTTTCTGTGTGAGCAATGGCACAGAGCAATGTCACTGGAGACTGGAGAGTGACAAGAACACTGCTACCCCTGTTTCTGTGTGAGCAATAGCACTGAGCAATGTCACCAGGGCCATCTTAACAACATTATGGGCCCCCGGGCAAAGCAGTGCACCGGGGCCCCTAGATATAGATATATAGATGTATACAGATATAGATATATAGAGATAGAGATAGATAGATGTACTTGCTCAGTGACCATTGTAGGTTTTTTTCGCAGGTTTTTTTCTTTTGCAGGATTATTTATTCTCATTAAGAGCCGTGCCTATGGGGCCCCCTTGCCCATGGGGCCCCCGGGCAGCTGCCCATCGTGCCCAATGGAAAAGATGGCCCTGAATGTCACTGGAGACTGGAGAGTGACAAGAACACTGCTACCTCTGTTTCTGTGTGAGCAATGGCACTGAACAATGTCACTGGAGACTGGAGAGTGACAAGAACACTGCTACCCCTCTTGTTTCTGTGTGAGCAATGGCACTGAGCAATGTCACTGGAGATTGGAGAGTGACAAGAACACTGCTACCCCTGTTTCTGTGTGAGCAATGGCACTGGATCTCCTGGGGAGGGAGGTACTTATGGAATCCAAAACCTGCGAGATCCGACAAAGCAACAATGACGTTTTGCCTCGATTCAGATCCAAGGACGCGCCAAAGTACCGAGCCGGCTCACGAGCCTACTCGGATCCCCTAAGTTCGGGTGGGTTAGTTTTTCAGAAAACCGAGCCCAAGCATCTCTAATTTTATCAGAATTGTAGGTAGAATAAAAACTTTACACTGCAAATAGGACGTTTCTAAGTGTGTTCAAGAATCTTCAAAACCTCACGATAGGTCAACTGTAATATAACATTTATAAAAGCGTTATATATGACTGTCAAGAATAATAGATGGGACAGAGGAATCCAATACTTTTAATCTTGAAATAAGACAATTTATCTAAGAAGATCTATGCTATGTACAAGAAGTGTTTCTAATATTAAAATATGAAAATTCTGCATTTAACGATAAACTAAAACTGTATTGCAGATCTTAATTCTACCAGCTATAATTTTTACTGATTTAGATACATTTTTAATAAACAATAACTTCCACCGTTTATTGAAAATCCTTTCCTTGGACATGATTTTATTAAAAATAATAGTAATACAATCCATGTGTGTACTAGTTGTGTACACTTTGCACTTTCACCTGCTTTTCTTTTGCAGTTAACGGAGGGGCAACCCATATAAATCTATAGACATAAAAGGTTTGGAGGGTTTGGAGGGACAGGAGAATTTGATCCAAAACAGGGACAGTTAGACATTTTGCTATTAGGTTGTATCTGTCTAGTCTCCAACCTATTTCACACGGTGATCCTGAAGCTGGGTCATGCACTAATGAAGTATCTCCTCTATCTGGGATCTGCATTCATCACTGGCCATAATCCCATCAGTTCATTTGCAGATAAACACTAGACCGTGTGTAATCAATGCCAAAGATCTGGAGATTGAAACACTGGGCATCAGAAAGGCCGATCTCCCTGAGATCTGACATATTAATCTCCCTGAGCTTTCTTGGTGTATGATAAAATCTTCATTTTATTGTCCTCGTGGAAGGATATCAGGCAGCACTAAGGGGAAGAGGATATTGGAGATTTATGGGGAAATGAACAAACCTCATAGTCACATCTGTTTCTAAGCCATCGCCGTCATACTCAATTGTTTTTTCAAATGACATCTTGGTGTTTTCTGGCGCCATCTGTAGAGGGGGGGCAGACAGACAAATATAAATAAATTTATCATTCTCAACATTTTATGAAACAATATTTAGAACACGCACATCATCATCATCATCATCATCATCATCATCTATTTCTTTATATAGCGCCACTAATTCCGCAGCGCTGTACAGAGAACTCATTCACATCAGTCCCTACCCCATTGGAGCTTACAATCTAAATTCCCTAATATACACATACACACACAGACACACACACACACAGAGATAGACTAAGGGCAATTTTTAAGAGTAGCCAATTAACCTACCAGTATGTTTTTGGAGTGTGGGAGGAAACCGGAGCACCTGGAGGAAACCCACGCAAACACGGGGAGAACATACAAACTCCACACAGATAAGGCCATGGTCGGGATTCAAACTCTTGACCACAGTGCTGTGAGGCAGAAGTGCTAACCACTAAGCCACTGTGCTGCCCCATTATATAGATACATACACTTCCCCTTAAATATAGTGTATCAGAGGTCAAAAAGTATTGTTCCAATATCAAATCTCAAGGTTACCCCTCACAAAATCTATAATCATTTACATTGGCGTAGATCTAATACGCAGGTTTTCCTAATATATACAATAGTGACAATACACAAAGTAATGGCATCACAACTCACTGTTTATATAAAGAATATTTACATGAGAGTTTATATATATATACAGTATATTAATGCCACTTTTGTACATTAGATTAGGTAGGTTCTAGATTATCAGAATGATTTGAAGAGAAACGTTAAATGGATGTTGCAGTAGAATAATGTTGCTATATTAGTGATTTTAAAAAACAGTCATCTCTGTATGTAAATTTATTACAGTCGACGGCAAGACGGACTTTGCTTTGGGGAACCCACAGTTTGCAGCCCTCCCCCCCCCCCAGGTCGAGTCTCAATAGGCAGCAACTGACTGCACGGCAGAGCCAGGAAGCTGGAATCACACAGAACCGGTAAAACGTTCCGGGGCCAGAGTCAGTGAAAGCTCAGTACATGGTATAAGGTATGAGATAGAAGATATAACGCACATTCATCTACATAAAAAACCAACATTAGATAAGACAAAGGGACTGGTATACCTATGGTATGTCAGTCTTTGATCAGACTGCAGTCACACCTAGTTCGCTGGCATAAATTTCAACATTTCCACCATACAATTTTACATCTACATAGAACACACACACACACACACACACACACACACACACACACACACACACACACACACACACACACACACACACACATACATACATAGGGCTAGATTTACTAAGTTGCGGGTTTGAAAAAGTGGGGATGTTGCCTATAGCAACCAATCAGATTCTAGCTTTCATTTTGTAGAAGGTACTAAATAAATGAAAGCTATAATCTGATTGGGGATGTTGCCTATAGCAACCACTTTTTCAAACCCGCAGCTTAGTAAATCTAGCCCATAGTGTACACACATAACATTCCCAACCATCACACACACACAATGTACTCAAATAACATTCCCAACAACCAAAGTGTACTCACATACTATTGTCAACTATCACACACACAGTGTACACACGTACTATTGTCAACCATCACACACACACACACACACACACACACACTGTATTCACGTAACATTCCCAACCATCACACACACACACAGTGTACTCACATAACATTCTCAACAACCAAAGTGTACTCACATACTATTGTCAACTATCACACACACACAGTGTACTCACGTAATACTCCCAACCATCACACACACAGTGTACACACGTACTATTGTCAACCATCACACACACACACACACTGTATTTACGTAACATTCCCAACCATCACACACACACACAGTGTACTCACGTAATATTCCCAACCATCACACACACAGTGTACACACGTACTATTGTCAACCATCACACACACACACACACACACACACTGTATTCACGTAACATTCCCAACCATCACACACACACACACACACAGAGTGTACTTACATAACATTCCCAACCATCACACACACACACACACACAGTGTACTCACGTAACATTCCCAACCATCACACACACACACAGTGTACTCACATAACATTCCCAACCATCACACACACACAGTGTACTCACGTAATATTCCCAACTATCACACACACACACACAGTGTACTCACATAACATTCCCAACCATCACACACACACAGTGTACTCACGTAATATTCCCAACCATCACACACACACACAGTGTACTCACGTAATATTCCCAACCATCACACACACACACACACACACAGTGTACTCACATAACATTCCCAACCATCACACACACACACAGTGTACTCACTTAATATTCCCAACCATCACACACACACACAGTTTACTCACGTAATATTCCCAACCATCACACACACACAATCTTCTACAATTTATCAGACAAAGTTTGATCATTGCCTTTGTCTCCTCTACCAATTATTTTATTGTGATCCACACTCAGATCTCTTGAATATGATCCTCTCCCAACTAAATTCTCGATATCAATACCTATTTTCGCTCATCTCCAAGCAGGAAGTTATATTGTGAAAATCTTACATGCTTTAACCTCAAAGAAAAACATTGTACACTTAGCAGTGCTCTGTGAGATTGAACCTTAACATCTTCGTACTTCTGTGATTCATGTACACACCAGACAGACAATGAACTTAGACTCTACGACCAGATGTATAGAAAAGTGGAAGCAAATCTCGTACAAAATTGAAAAACAATGAGTACATAGTTTATATAAAGAAAAGACCTTTAAAATCTTGGAGCTGGTCTTACTCCAAAGATTTGATTTCTTAATCATACAGCAGTAACAGTCATAACAGAAACCAGGCACCTAACAATTAACTTTTCCATTATTTATGGTATTGTCCCATGTCAGGATGAGAGAATAAATAAAATATTAAATTGATAAATTGAAATTAACGTGATTTTCACTCAGATAAAAGTTTTGCTTCGTTTTTTTAAAACAGTTGGTCAATTAGCCCAGTGGGAGGCAAGTAGGCTGAGCAGACCCTCTGTTAGAAAACCAACTTTAAGACATGCAGATCACAGACATCCAATGTCTTTGATCATGTATTCCACTTCCTAATTAGAGGAGACTTCCTTTCAATAGGTATTGTAAAAACAAAATAACCACTAGGTGTAAATTAGGGAAAGCCATGGGCCTAGGTGAGATCCTAGTAGACAAAGGCAACACCTAAAGGCTCTCTATACAGGTATATAGAAATATGAACTTCAAAGAAAATGCCTTCATATTTCATATTTTGGGAAATCCGTGTGGCACTCCATACTGAGGAGCAAAAACCACACCAGGGTTATGAATTATAGGTACCAGCGGCACAGGGAACAGCTGTAGTCACATGTCCTTGGGAAAGGTATGTCATATTGTTAGAATTCCATCATGTTCGTTACTTAAATGTGCAGGAGTTTATGACCGTTTTTTTGACAGTAGAGTTATGTCTCTGGGATATACCTGAGAAAAGTAAGGACAGGTCAAAACTTGAGGAATAGTTTTGAACAAAACCTAGGTGACACCCAGGGGACATTTCCAGCCCCCACAGTACCATCCACACTGCCCCTGTGAATGCTGTCCCATTTGATTTTGCTTAAAAACCTGTGTTGTGAAGGGACAAATTGTCAGCTCTTGGGTATCAATCTAATTATCAGGCTTACATATTATTATACGTGAATTATACTCTGTACTTTCATCCCATTTGTTTTTATAACTGTTATGCAATGTTTTATTTGTATGTCAATAGTTTATTGATGATAGTGACGTCCTTTTTGCCCTAAAACAAATTCACTGCCTGTTAAGAAGAAAGAGATTGCTTGGCTGGGTTAACTCTTTAGAAACCAGAGTGTGAAGTGTTAACTGTTTAGCTACCAGAGCACAGAGTGTGCGCAATTGGATAATTAAGTCATAGCTTTGCTACGGGCCTTATACGTAGCTGGTGGCAGTTGGCGGAGAGGGGTGGAAGCGGGTGTCTGAATTGGGAAAGGGACCAGTAAATCTGTATCCTTAAAGAAAGAGGTGAGTGTGAGATTTGGGCTGGAATCCTGTGTGTTCCCTTACAGTAAGCTTCCAAGTCACAAGTGCGGTTTGTGACAGATAAAGAGGATGAGGAGAGGCTTCCTGACAAATTAGAGGTGATATATTGTTTGACTGTGTGAATATATGATAAGATATTAAATTTAGGAATAGCTAGAGGGGGCTATTCTTGACACCTCATAATCCTTGAATTCTGGAATCTGCATCTTCATTATCTCCTCAATAACACTACCATTGATTATGATTGTGGTACAGGGGACATTTCCTACACCAGGAAATGGACTGAAATCTCAATTTTGATAACAAACAACTAATGCTATGGCTGTAGCTGCCTCGAAAAAAGACAAGTTTGCCCAATGGGATTGACAAGATATACCAAGATAAACCGACAGACATACAAGCACATTTTTCCTAACCTTGCAACAATACATTTACACAACAATAATATATTAAAAAAATATAATCGTAAGAATCCACAAAAGATAATTATTCCCCTAAAGTTCTAAAGTTTGATTAGTGTTTTTTTTAACTCAATCCGTGTCATAAAACACTTTGTCCTGCTAACTTAATGACTTATAGCCCTACCCAGGAAAAGGAGGCCAGAATTTATAAAGGATAAAATTAGCTGCATATTTTATCAATGATGCTTTTTCTCAAAGTACCGCAAAACTAGTTCTTTATGTAAAAAGTGTCGCTAAAATACCATCGATGGGTGTCTTAAGTGTTTGAGTGAAAAAGTTATTTCAAAAGCCTTGAAGCAAAAGCTATTCTATTTATTTTTAGGTCATTGGTGACACAAAACATTGTTTTAAAAGGTGCATTTCGAAGGAAAAAAATAAAGTGACATATTTTGAGAGAATACCATTTAAAATGTTGCGTTGAGCCTAGAAAATAAGCTTAATGTGTCCTTTTATTTTTTTTGTCTTTTATTTTATTTTATTTTTTTCATTTTAAGACCATTCTACATATTTTACAAAAGCGGTGCTGTCTTTGGAGTATTTAAAAGAAAAACAAAAAATTCTACTAACTTGTACGTGATTTACAGTTTGTGGTGCTAGACTGGAGGTAAAAATAGTGTTGAGTTTAATAGGATATTTGGACAGCATTTTAAGGACAATTACACTCAGGGCATGCTGGGAAATATAGTTCTACAGGTTGACAAAGCTTGTCTCCCGGAGTTCTCACCATGCACTAGAGGCAAAAAAATGTTTTCAAATATTCTGGCGGTGATGTAAAACCTTTTCTTCAGATGATTGAAACACACAAACACATTGCAGGGGATCATTGGCATAAAGACAAACACAAAAACATTAGGCTACAGCGTACAGCCACTTACTGTCGGCAATCCTCTATGTCCAATCAGCAGCGGTTTTGCTCCTAGTGTCCCTTCCTCTCTGATGCACGGCGAGTACATTCCCAATGGTATGAAATACAGGACGAGCAGCAGGGCGAGATACGGGCCCAAAATTATCGCCTGAAAGACTGCAGTGACGCAAACATAAACATCATCAACTTCCCTAATAACAATAAATCAATATAGGGCCGCACTGTAATTAAAGCAAACATTTCATGCCATGGTTTTAGAAAATGAACACCGCACAGAGTGGCGTCGGCCATTTTGTCAGCTGACTCAACGTTCAACATATCAATTCGCTAGGAATTAGCGACACCACCAATAGTTTATGGAGGCCACTAAGTCCTAGTAATTAATAGCTCACAAAATGGCTGCTTCCACTGTTTACCTCAGGTTGTTGGTGGTTAGTGAGTGAACTGGCGACACTGAGAGGAATATTTGTTGAGTCCACAAAATGGCCGTAAAGGGGATGGCCCAATTTATCATAAAGACGTTCCTCTGATCAGATGTGCCAAACACCACCGCCTCACCGGGGCTAGCTGGTAAACAGCAACCTGTAGCCCACATAGCACTTGAATTTGGACATAATTTGGGTCCGTGGTTTGGGGCTGTACATTTTTGCTTCTCTAATGACAATATTTGATACACATACATTATAAACAAATAAGTATACACTGATCAGCCACAACATTAAAATCACTTACACACAATGTTATCACTGAATAACATTGATTATCTCGCTACAATGGCACCTGTCAGGCAGTGGGATATATTAGGCAGCAAGTGAACAGTCAAATCTTCAAGTTGATGCCTTGGTAGCAGGTAAAAATGGGCAAGTGTAGGGATCTGAGCAACTTTGATAAAAGCCAAATTATGACGACTGGGTCAAAGCATCTCGGAAGTGGCAGGGTGATCACGGTTTGCAGTGGTTAGTACTTAACAAAAGTGGTCCAAGAAAGGACAACCAATGAACCAGCGGTCATGGGCGTCCAAGGCTCCTTGATGTGTGTGGGGAGCGAAGGCTAGCCCAACTAGTCCTACAGAAGAGCTACTGTAGCACAAATTGCTGAAAAAGTTAATGCCGACTTTGATAGAAAGGTGTCAGACACACTGTGCATCGCAGCTTACTGCGTATGGGGCTGAGTAGCCGCAGACTGGTCAGAGCGCTGATGCTGACCCCTGGGCACTATGGGAGAAAACAAGCCCCGGAGGCAGTGTGGTGCTCTGGGCAATGTTCCACTGGGAAACCTTGGGTCCTGGCATTCATGTGGATGTTACTCTGACACATACCATCTACCTAAACATTCTTACAGACCAAGTACACCCCTTCATGGCAGCGGTATTCCCTGATGGCAGAGGCCTCTTTTAGCAGGATAATGCGCCCTGCCACACTGCAAACATTGTTCAGAAATGGTTTGAGTATCATGACAAAGAGATCAAGGTGTTGACTTGGCCTCCAAATTCCCCAGATCTCAATACGATCGAGCATCTGTGGGATGTGCTGGAAAAACAAGTCTGAGCTATGGAGGCCCCACCTCACAACTTACAGGACATAAAGGATCTGCTGCTAACGTCTTGGTGCCAGATACCACAGGACACCTTCAGAGGTCAGAGCTGTTTTGGCAGCACGAGGGGACCTACACAATATTAGGCAGGTGGTTTTAATGTTGTGTCTGACCGATTTATATGGATATCTGAAATGGTGATGTCTAGGTAAGTCCATTTAGAAATAATATAATATCGTATCATTCAAAAAACTGTTGAAAGACTTTTGAATAAAACTAGCTTGAGGGATTCTGTCACTAGAGTGTGGGTTAAGATCCCTGACTACATTACATTATAGTACATACATACATACATACAACAGAGACCATCTTACGTTTGTTTTCCATCCTGACAAAATACAGCATTACCGGCCAGGACAGCAGAGTCATCGCCGCTACAGCACCAATGTGTAGATACGGAGCGGTCACCTACAATGCATGGAGAAGGGATGCAGGCTTAAATGTTTTGATCAAAATATGAACCGATACCTCATGTTTTCATATTGCTAGCTACACACAGATATGCAGTGCTGAGGATAAGCGCTGACAACAATTGTCTTTTTTGTTTTGGATACATATAGGGCATTTATATTGCCATGCACCTGGTGCCATATAGAATATGGGATTAACAGAGTGTGGGCTTATTTATTCTATGGAGACAATGGTAGAGCATGCAATAAAATATCATTTAAAGTTTACCCATCATTAAGCTAAGTGAGGGCCAACAATTCTGTTAGCAGAACCAATGTTCATTAGAGGGTCAACTATCCGTTCACCAGGTACCAGTGACACAAAGTGCCTCAGTATTGTCACATTCCCGAGTGCATTCTCAAAATAAAAATACTGAGTATAGGCAACAAAGGTATTTTAATTTACTGGATATCGCATTACATTATTACATATCCAATATCCCAGTCCTAATCTCCAAATATCCCCTAAATAACTGAATCACTCAGAGCCCAACCTGTGGAACATACCCCAATAGTTTACCCTAGTAGCAGGTCAGGATTTAAACAGCCCGCAACTGATTACCATACAATAAGGGATAATTCAACGTTCTGATAAGTGGTGTTCAAAGACAATTTCCCAATTGGCTAACCTGATTTGTGAGAGCTCCTTCTATAGGACCCCCTTAATCTGTCACCCAAAGGGGTACCGTATGCAGAGATTGCCCCTCTGGAGCACTAATGTCACTAGATCCAGCTCATAACACTTGGAACCGGGACATTCACGTAAATATTATCACTTACTCATCATGCTATCTGTCCCATCCCTTTGATAATAGGTGACATATGAATGCAGAGGAGGTACTTTCCTATCTTCCACCTCTCTTGGATGAGAAAGGAAAGGTAGGCGCAAAGAAGAGAAGCCTAAAGCTTCATTAGGTCTGAGTGATTGGCTTGTGGTCCCCTAAGTAACAAATATGTGTTATTGCTGCACCCACACACGATATGGGTAAGTTACACCGTATTGGTGCCAATTCCCACAGTACAGTAACCGTCACTAACTGGCAACATCACATACTTGTGTAAGACTGATCAAAGCTATCTGCTGATTGGCTGACATGGGTACCTGCCCTGTACAAACGTGAACCTAGGTTAGCCATCTTCAATGGCGTAATACCATAAAGAGAAAGAGAAACAAACAATAGTGTAACCAGCCAAGAAATAATGGGCATACTCTAATACCAAAAAACCTTTACGTGATGACTGGTTATATCGTAATATATGGTTAATACACCGCGTGAGGAATGTCCCCAAATAGAGAAGGAACATGCAAATAACAGGTGTCTCGCCCCTTTAAGGAGCCCTTACTCAATAGCCGAATGTAGTCTAGAGCAGTCAAGTCCCATCAATTGTAGTAGTATCACCCGTTTGAAATGCTCTCTACGATCTCATGCTTGGAACGCAGTACATGTAAAAAACATAAAGCATGAGATCTGGACTAATACCTTAAAAACAAGTATTTATTAAATATAAAAGCAAATGAAATACTCTAGTGAAAAAATTCTCTGTTTGGTGGTAGTTAATGCAGTCTTACCAGACCCATATGGAGAAATCAGCCTAGTTTTCTGTTGCCGATTAGACCTTCAGGGTACTTGAACTACCAACGATCTGCTGTAACCCAACGCGTTTCAACCCGGCGTCTCGGGTCTTTGTCAAGGTAATTCTTTTGTATTTATTGATATTATGCGCCGGTGATACACTTGTCTTGTCGAGGTAATCCTTGACAAAGACCTGAGATGCGGGTCGTTGGTAGTTCAAGTACCCTGCTGGAATATAAAGACTTCATTACTTGATGGACTTTGATACAATATAAAGACTACACTTGTGACTTTTTTTTGGTAACTTTCATACTCTACTTCATCATCATCACCATTTATTTATATAGCGCCACTAATTCCGCAGCGCTGTACAGAGAACTCACTCACATCAGTCCCTGCCCCATTGGAGCTTACAGTCTAAATTCCCTAACATACACACACAGACAGACAGACACACAGACTAGGGTCAATTTGATAGCAGCCAATTAACCTACCAGTATGTTTTTGGAGTGTGGGAGGAAACCAGAGCACCCGGAGGAAACCCACGCAAACACGGGGAGAACGTACAATCTCCACACAGATAAGGCCATGGTCGGGAATTGAACTCATGACCCCAGTGCTGTGGGGCAGAAGTGCTAAACACTGAGCCACCGTGCTGCCCATACTTCATGAATTATCTTCAAACTTATGACCACTTTTATCATGTTATTTTGAATATATCTCTTTTATTTATTGATGGCATGTGCCAGTGATACACATACCTTCTTGCTCTATATGTTTCAGGTTTAGTGATACCCTTTTTGTGTACCACGGCAGCAATCCATAGAGACCTCTAAGAGAAGTCACACATATATATATTTACATTGGACAACATTCCGTCCAGTCATTGGCTTTGAACCAGTGATGTGACTGAGCCACGAGGACAATGTGAAGCGTGCTTCTGTGATGTCATTTGTTCCTAGCGAATTGATTGGCTGCATTGTCATAAATAACGGTTTAGCCGTCTCTGCTGTGGTTGGGCGACAGGTGCATTGACATATAGGTACAAAAATACATTTGGGAGGAGAATGCTCTTTATTCCTCTTTACGTTACTGCCACAGTGTATACCTGAAATGAGAGGCGCACGGTCACCCATTCTTCACCCCATAAATTAGACAGGACTCCAAGAGCAGCGATAAAGAATAAAAGAATAACCAGCGTCCCCACCTGTCGGCGATAAGAGGTGTCAATCAGAGAGACAACAACACAACACAATTGTACACCGACAAACGGACAAACTAACTTACGAGTCAAAAAATAAACTCCTTATGGGTCATTTACAAACGAAGAAAAATATGGACCCTCGACCGAAATAAATTTTTGTTTCTTCTCTCTCTCGACGTCTGTGCGACTGCACCCATTGTTACAGTGATAGGACAGGATGTGTAGGACACTTTATCCAGATGGGGGACACGCCAGGATTAGCAAAAAAATTGCTCCTTCCGTTGGATAGTGCTGGGCGATCAGCGTGTTTCTGGCTGAATGCGCTCCTGTCGCAGCAATGTGCCCAATCCTAATAATATGCAACACACTTCTGCATTTGTTCCCCCCCAGTTTATAGATGACCCCTAAGGTGAAATAACTTTAACAGAAAAGACCGACTGACAGACCTGACTTCAGTAAAGACTACGATCATATGAAATAGCTAACATAAAAAAAAGATTTCCATTACATATAAATTTAGGGCAGCCGTATAGATTTTGAAACAATGTTAACAAGACTATAATACAGTCAGGCATTTGTGAATTTTGTCTTAAAATTTTCGTTTAAGCTGGGTACACACCTATGCAATTATCGTGTAGATTACACAATGCACGACCATTTGTTCAGATAGTGCAAGAGTGTGTGCGTATTCACAACCATGTTTTATTGTCCAACACACGTCGCGTCTGTTGATTTGGTTTTATAAACTTCCTAAAAATCACCATCAATGATGGAACGATGTCGGGCAAATGTGGCAGTGTGTACGCACTCACGAGCAGCAGTGTAGGCAGATATCTGTAGAGTGTACAGAGTCACGAACGCCCTATTCGGCCCCTGAAGTGTATCAAGTTGTCTATTACACCTACAGACTGTGTTTTGGTTTATTCTTCTAACTCAAACATATTTCTTAAGTACTTTTTCAGTATGTGCACAAGTACACTATGGATATTATCACGACCTCCTACTTCTTATACCAGTAATGTATCGTACCTTGTGGCTCCAGTGAAGGTATAATTGCTGACCTTCTGAGAGCAAACATACTCCTAACACCTAAAAGCAAAATAAATAAAAAAATCATATTTTAAAAATAAACAGCCTTCAGCATACATAGGCATAAGATAATACATAAACGCAAACAAATTGTAATTATCATGCAGAAATAAATCAGTGTTGCCAATTATTTCAAAACTCGCAAAAGAGAGAAGCCGTCTGCCCTTTGTGAGGCTGCGGCGGATATAAAGATCATCATGAAACCTATTATACTACTGCGTAGTGGTATAATAGTGCATGGTGCCATATAATGCCAACGCGTAATCTTACCATGCCAGGAAAATACTCCCATATTTCCACCATATAAGCCCAACATGATACCAGGTAGCCCCATCACCACACAGAGGACAGACAGTCAGGTATTTTTTTCTGTAGAGTATACTGCATGCAAGGATTTAAGCCATAATGTAAATCCACACATAAACAGATAAAAAGTAAATTAGAAGAACAATAATATCTGGCATCTACCATGAACCTATAAATTGATTGACAACTTCCACTTCTGTATTGTATAGCAGTGTGCTGGGGGATTTTCCTCTGTGTTTGTTCCTTTCTGGACAACCCCACCCCATCCATTGATTGAATAACTTCCATTTGTGTATTATTACCTGGCTGAAGGCCAGTTAGGAAGAAGATGGATGACAAGGAGAGGAGAGGTTCAGAGCTGTAATGTTTATGGCGACTGTGATAGACATGGAAGGAATAGCTCTGGGAACGTTACAGACAGCGGGAGAGAAACGCCGCCTCTAAAGCTGACTTATAGCCTGTACTGATATTAATAATCAATACAAGTGGCTCATTTTTCAACTTCAAACAATATATCCAGCACTTCAGAGGTGCCGAGAGGGGGATAAAACCCAAAAAAATGGACGACTTGTGGTTGTGTGGGTGAAACTACAAACACCAAAATGCCCTGTCAGCTATTGACTGGCTATCGACTGGCAAAGCATGCTGGTTAGTGTAGTTTCACAACCCCCAGAGAGCCACAGGTTGTCCATATGTGTCCTATGTAAATTCACCCTCTCCACCTCATTTAATAGATTGTTTCCTGCAAAACAAAACTCCACTTAGCGTGGAACACCCCCAGTCTGCCGTAACCCTCTCATCAGACATTGCAGATGTTTGCAGCCCTGCAGATTCCACCATCTTGGTCCACAGATAACTGCGGTAAATACGGGTAATTGGGCGCAAAGGCGTGACTTCACAAAATAGCATTTGTGCTGGGGGTTCACACTGTTTTTAATGCGCCTTTATGTCTAGCGAATACCTTATTACTTGTTCTTGGTGCAATTGTGCAAAAAAATTATCTTTTCTTTACTTAATTGTGTTCTTTAATCAGTGCAAGTTAGAACAGTGGAAGCAGATATACAACTGGTTGTTAGGAGTTACAATGGTGATAACCCCCCTCCTTTACCTGGTCACAATACACTTATCTATCATCATCATCATTTGTTTATATAGCGCCACTAATTCCGCAGCGCTGTACAGAGAACTCACTCACATCAGTCCCTGTCCCATTGGAGCTTACAGTCTAAATTCCCTAACATACACACACACAGACAGACAGACAGACTGGGGTCAATTTGTTAGCAGCCAATTAACCTATCAGTATGTTTTTGGAGTGTGGGAGGAAACCGGAGCACCCGGAGAAAACCCACGCAAACACAGGGAGAACATACACACTACACACAGATAAGGCCATGGTCGGGAATTGAACACATGACCCCAGCGCTGTGAGGCAGAAGTGTTAACCACTAGGCCACTGTGCTGCCCAACAAGCCACATGGATTGTTCTACTTGCATGAAAATAAAAAATATTAGACTAGCCAGCCCGGACTTACCACTAATATTCCGATATATGTAAACAAAACAGCCACCACCACCAGGATTAATATAGACCACAGGAACCAATATCCCAGACTTCTGTAGGTGTACCTGGGAAAACGAACAGAGAACAAGTGATTTTGTTTATCTCTCTTACAGGACCAGTTTAAAAAAAAAAAGGATGGACATAGCTGTAATACTGTAGTAAGATCTCTCACTCGGCTGGAGAAATTCATTTATCAATTAATTTTTTAGATTTAAAGAGGGCATGACCTCTTTTGTCAAGTGCAGGCTTTGAATAACCTGTAGCTCCGCCCTTCAGCATGCCAAGTGATCGGCTAGTATGCTAATCACCCCGGCCAGCATGCTAATCACGGCCACGCCCATCAGGCTTCTAATCGGTTGTACTAAACAAATGAGGTCTCCTTAACGCTGTACACCAAACACTGCTTGTTATCACTCATATAAAACATTAGGCACAGCTGACATCTAACGGGGGTACTTACCAGTCAAAGTCATTGTAGTCATTCTTTGCTTCCCCCCAGAAATACAAAAAGACCAACGAGAGGCAGAAAGCTCCGATCAGGAGGACGAAGAACAGGGCTTCCTTCTAAAAGGTGCAAAGAGAGAGACTCATAACCTGCTCTCGTTATCTGGAACGATAGCTCTACACCACTGAGAATGTAGGGGTGTCAAACTAAAGGCAATGTCCACTCATTTCCACTAAATAAATACCCCCCTTCCCCAATTGATAATAATATGATCTGCAGATTGTTTTGTTCCGCTTTCTCACGGATGAAAACAAGATTTAAGATGGTCAATTCCTGTAGCGCATTAAGGGTTAACGTGTCACTAAGCTCCAAAGGTTTCTCTTATTTGTATTATGTGCAGGAAACTGAAAGTAAAGATTATTCTGTGAGAGAGGTGAGTAAGTTTACACCACAGGTAGTAACTGGTGATTACTTCTGCTCCCTATACCCTCTATCCCACCCTCCTCCCCTCTAAATTAACATCTGATAATAACATCTGGGGGCAAATGTATCAAGCTGAGAGTTTTCCGGCAGGTTTGAAAAGTGGAGATGTTGCCTATAGCAACCAATCAGATTCTAGCTGTCATTTTGTAGAATGCACTAAATAAATGACAGCTAGAATCTGATTGGTTTTTCAAACCTGCTGGAAAACTCAGGTTGATACATTTACCTCCTGGTTTGCGAAGTATGTCTGATCCATATTCAATCTACTTATTCCTATGAAATAACAACTTGACTAGGGTTTGAGCAAGATGATATTAAGTATTATGTCACTTTTTTAATGTGAACTAGCTCCAATTAGCCCCTAATACTCGTAGAGCAACGATAGGGAGTGAGCAATTCACTCTATATGCTTCTGCAAGACTGTTATTAACTATCTCTGTATTGAGTCCGATTAAATATTGGAGGTAGTGATTGCAACTAAGGCTTGTTCCAACTGTTACAGTTTAGTCTTATAGCTAAAGTGTATTCATTTTCATAGAATATCTAATATTGTTACAACAGAATGAGCTGTGTAAAACTATAAATATATATATATATATATATATATATATATATATATATATATATATATATATATATATATATATATATATATATATATATATATATCTCTATCTATCTATCTAAGAAACATCTCGTAATAACTGGGTGAGACCAACCTATAAACCAACTCACCAGGAATTATATAAATAAATGGAACATTTTAGCCTAGTATTGTTGTTTTAATTTACTGTAACTCACGCCAAAAAAACGGTAAGTCTGTTTCACACGGCTACGAGAGTGAGAACTGTAAGAAATAAGGTCTAGATGGCAGTCATAAATACAACGAGTTTGACAATAGTTAAGCTCACTGAAAAATGAATTCGGTAGGAATTACAGACAGAGGGACCATAAGATATAGTGAGCAGAATTTATTATCACTTTAAGTCACAATTTCACCTTGTTATTTTGCTGTTTTTAAGCAATGCAATTTTAAAGTTTATTAATAAAAGTTACTTTTTAACAAAACTGTTGGGATTCATAATCATCAGTCAGGAGGATGAAACTTAAAGACTGTCATTGCACCGTGTTAAAGTCAGTTCTTTCTTCTTAATTTCATATCTAGTTTAACCTGGTGGGTGGGACCTCAATAATTCAATAATTAATGTACATATATGGGTTTCTGCGAGAGCACCAATAAGTTTCTAATAAAATACAATTTGAATATTGAGTAAGAGTCTTTCTATATACAAAACTGGTGCAACAATATATTTTGCTACGTAAGAAGGTACCTCCATCAGCAATATGGATGGGGAGTGGTTGGGTCTGTGAGCGAAACAGAGGAGCGCTGGGTGAGTGGTTGGGTCTGTGAGCGAAACAGAGGAGCGCTGGGTGAGTGGTTGGGTCTGTGAGTGAAACAGAGGAGCGCTGGGTGAGTGGTAGGGTCTGTGAGCGAAACAGAGGAGCGCTGGGTGAGTGGTTGGGGCTTTGAGCGAAACAGAGGAGCGATGGGTGAGTGGTTGGATCTGTGAGCGAAACAGAGGAGCGATGGGTGAGTGGTTGGATCTGTGAGCGAAACAGAGGAGCGCTGGGTGAGTGGTTGGGTCTGTGAGCGAAACAGAGGAGCGCTGGGGCTTTGGCAAGGACGGAGTATGAAATATTTTCCTACAGGCTACACGCCAGTGATCACACATGACAAATGCTTTGTGGTGCTGATGAGCACTTGCAATTGCACTCAGATGGTAGGGGGGAGATGCTTCATCCACCCCCAATTAAGCAAATAAACACAGCAGGTGACATCCAAAGTACAGCACCGCCAAGAAAATTCTCCCAACTGCAAGTGCAAACACTAGTGGGGATAAGCTCATTGGAACCAATGGGTTCCATTCCCATATCAGCCAGTATTTTGTCATCTGTGGGTAATAAAACTCAGTTTATTTTGCACACTCAGTATTATGATTTACCAGCAGTCATCTTGTACAGATAACAGGAGTTGAATGTTTATAAGAAATAAATAAAACCAAGAAGAAAATAAACCCATGTCTATCACTCTGTTTCAGGACTGTCAGTACCGCCATGCTGTATATCTTGCAGTATCTGTGTGTTCAATGAGCCAACAATAGTCCAACAGTTTCCATTGTAAAGTAAAATAAACTCAAGGACAGACACTGAGTCAATAAACTCCAATTGTACATCCATGTAGAAGAATAGAGAAAATCACATTATAACCTCCGCTCCTCACGTCATCCGTGAAGACTGGGAATTCAAACTGCTATTGAGACGCCTCCTTCTCGGATCATTCCGCAGACGTCAGGGAGTCGGCGCTGCCCGCTAAGGGGGTACACTGGCAGTTCTGTTTCCCTGATGTCAGGGATGATGTTGGCGAAGGGGAGGCTGGGGGATTGTATAATGCTCAGGTGTATGACAACCAGGAAGCAACATATTAGGCTGCTGTATAATGCAGGGGGCTCTATCCGAGAAATGTTAGATTAGGGCAAATATACATTAGTAAACCTTAACAATTAGGTTCAATTAAAACCATTTTAAATGTACCCCAAACATTAAATCACATGAACTAATAGGAAGCCAGGGTTCCTCTTCACTAGGGTCAAACAAAATCTTGACCTGACTGGTTAATACTAGTTTATTGTAAATATAAACTATTTTTCCATTACCTGCTAGTATTCGGCATAAAGTAGTACCCTCTATGGCAGTGATGGCTAACCTGTGACACTCCAGGTGTTGTGAAACTACAAGTCCCAGCATGCTCTGCCAGCTATCAGCTAGTTATCTACTGGCAAAGCATGCTGGGACTTGTAGTTTCACAACACCTGGAGTGTCACAGGTTAGCCATCGCTGCTCTATGAGCTGGTGTGCCAAGAGGGCGGGGGGGGGGGGGGGGGGGGAAGGGGACAGGCATAGTGGGAGGAGCCACCAACCGGATATGGAAAGGCCCCCAAGAAGTTGCTGTACCGGGGTCCGAAAATCCTCTTGGCGGCCCTGTCTATGGGTAGACTGCGTCCAGCATTACCCTCCACGGGTAGCCTGCGCCAAGCATTACGCCCCGTGGGTAACTTGCGCCGACTAGTGCCTCAGAATGCCTAGGAGTGTCTCTTACCCTCACGCAGCAGCATTGCCCAGGCTCCGCCCTCTGGCGCTGGTACCGCTTCCATCTGCAGCTGTACAGACCGGCCAACAGGGAGATGAACGGCTGATGCTCGTAGCGCTGCAGGAGGCGCCTGCGCACAATTTTCAGCTTCCCCAGACGTATCCTCCTGAGGTTCTTGAATGAAGTCCCCATCTGAGGCGCCTCACATCGTCCTCATGTCTGCAGACAAACACAAGAGCATCAAACACCGTGGGGCGCCTACAACACTTTATATACAGTATCTATATAGAATATTTGCATATTACCGTTAGCCTGGAAGCATAATTATTAGACCCCAACCAGATTCCAGTTGTCATTTATTTAATACATTCTACAAAAATGACTAGTATCTGATTGGTTGCTATAGGCAACATCTCCACTTTTTCAAACCCGCAGTTTAGTAAATATACCCCTCGGTGCTCAAAACACAATTTTCTTTATTTATTTATTTTTAAAAAACCGCTGAATGTGAATACATTTTTTTGGAAGAGAAAAATATTTTAGCTACTATTTTGAATCGAACCAGACTGCCGACATCCTCCCGCTTACTAATATCTCTTATAAAGCGCCAACATATTCCGCGGCCCTGTACACTGAGGGCATCATGCTACAAAGTAATGACATTCAGAGGTAAAACACCAACTTTCAAAGAACACCGGTCACCTAAACGGTGCGGTCGCTGGTGTCAGGCTGCATTGTCAGGAATACAGGATCGGCTCACAAAACGGCTGTCCCTTGTGTGCGTAGGCGACAAGCGTACATTAACCATACCGTCAACTTTTAAAGCCCTCCAATTGGGAAATACTGCACAAGCCGCCACTTTGCTTGGCCACGTCGTTCTTGGGTTAAGAGTGTAGTGTTCCTTAAATTATCCCATAGATTGTAAGCTTGCGAGCAGCCTTCTCACCTCTTTGTCTGTTTTACCCAGTTTGTTTATTAATTTACTATGTTTGTCCCCAATTGTAAAGCACTACGGAATATGTTGGCGCTATATAAATAAATGATGATGATGATGATCATGATGATTATCACACCACCTTCAAATGCTACCACTGAGCTTAACCAAACTAAATGTTTATAAATGAACAAAACCCTTTGGCAAAATAAAAAAAAATTCTCAGATAGCCAGAATAAAAAACTTATCTTTAACACACAGCAGTATAGGACTGCTTAAAATAACGTCCCTATACACGGCCAGCTCTTTTTTTATCTCAGATTGGCCATTTCACAATAATATTTTGGAAGATGAGCAGTTCTATGGGTTCCCTATGTACTTGACACACTGTTGCACTCCCCAAAATCTCTTATCCCACGACAGTTCCATTAGAATATTTATAAAGTCTGGATCTATATTATCAAAAGATCTGATAGAAACTTTAAACAATCTAGATTTATCCTGATATAAGAGAATCCAGCATTGACCCCTGGCCTAGGGAACGCTACGATCTTAAATTGTAAAAACAAAAAGGTATAGTAGACATTAAATATATTTTTGATCTAGCGGGAAATTTATATATATATATATATATAGTTTACAACAATTAAAGGAAGGATACTTTGGTGTCTAGTTAATTTTGTAAAATCAAATACATATATAATACGCTACCTTACACACAGACCTCATTCATGCTGATGTAAATGCTGCCTGGATAAAGGCCCAGGGGGCGTGGGGATATCCATATTTAAATGACTCAGAATCTTTGGTGAATCACTCGAGTCCATATTAAAATCCCTCAGTTCTGCCAGGTTACAGTATATTCCTATGAATAACTAACTAATCGAGATTATGGGTTAAATGTATCAACCTGAGAGTTTTCTGGCGGGTTTGAAAAGTAGAGATGTTGCCTATAGCAACCAATCAGATTCTAGCTGTCATCTTTTAGAATGTAGTAAAGAAATGATAGCTAGAATCTGATACATTTACCCCTAAATGTCCCTGTCTCAACGCAGACACGTGGCGGAGGGGGAATTGGGGATGTGGTCAACATGTAAAACACACGTCAGGCTCCCATCACACACAATCCTTGGAATACCAGGAATAAAGTTTTGGTACAAGGTTAGTGATTTTATTCATAATTGCTTGGAGTAGGAATTGGGAAAAAAACCAAAGCTCTCCTATTGGCTGATTTCAAACACTGTAAATCAGACTCACCATCCTCCAGACTGTACCGTATATTCATCATCATCATCATTTATTTATATAGCACCACTGATTCCGCAGCGCTGTACAGAGAACTCATTCACATCAGTCCCTGCCCCATTGGAGCTTACAGTCTAAATTCCCTAATATACACACACACACACACACACACACACACACACACACACAGAGACAGACACACACAGAGAAGGAGAGACCAAGGTCCATTTGATAGCAGCCAATTAACCTACCAGTATGTTTTTGGAGTGTGGGAGGAAACCGGAGCACCCGGAGGAAACCCACGTAAACACGGGGAGAACATACAAACTCCACACAGATAAGGCCATGGTCGGGAATAGACCTCATGACCCCAGTGCTGTGAGGCAGAAGTGCTAACCACTGAGCCACTGTGCTGCCCAATATATTAACAGTAATAGTGATCATCGCAAAGCAACTGATACTAAAGGAAAGGACGCCCCCAATTCCTCCTCTACTGAGCATGCTAAGGATTAAGGGCCAGGGGCCTGATTCATTAAGAATCTTAACTTAAGCAACTTCTTATTTCAGTCTCCTGGACAAAACCATGGTACAATGCAAGGGGTGCAAATTAGTATTCTGTTTTGCACATAAGTTAAATACTGACTGTTTTTTCTCAAGTTAAGATTCTTAATGAATCAGGCACCTGATTATTAAGTAGTGTAAATGGCCATACGTTGCTTATTTTGCGTAGCCTGAAACGGACCATATGCCTGAGAACATAGTAACTTCCAATTCATCTAAGAGTGCAAAGGACTCTTAGTACAGCCTACGATTTCATGGGTGGAACAGGGAGGAGACTGGGTGTATGCCTGCAGTCAATGTACAGTAAGGACGAGCCAAGGTCAGCGCACACAGCAGAGTCCGATTCAAACTTTGGGCATCTATTAGGTACATGTTTATCAGCCGTATCCCTTACACCAGCTACAGGTCTAGTCTCAGTGCCGATTACTAGTGATGACGGCTGTGTATGCAGCTAGAACATGTGTTTGCAAACAGGAGCAACTGTAAAAATGTATTTTATGTACAGTAGACATTAATGCTAAATGAAATTTATAGAAAATACATTTTTTTTTCTTTTTAATGTTTTGTTACTAACGACTATATTATTTTTAGGTGACATTAATTAAATAAATTAAAAAATCGTGTGCGTTCTTTTGGGACTTTATAGTCCACATATGTATTGGACGTATCCGGCAGTGTATTGTCTGTTAGAGCAGAGCGGACCTAGACCCGTATTCAACAAGAGACGTAACTTTACATCGGCTCCTTACCGAATGCGGGCGTGCGGATACCCGATGTACATTACGTTGGTTGTAGTTTGATTTGTGTTCCTTATATCCATTTATTTTTATATCTTTTCTAGAAGTTTTATATTTTTATTCATTTTATTTGAAAGTTTATTTAGTTAAGCTGGTTAAACATCCCAGGGTCCTCTTCAGAATGTCTAATTTACCTCACAGTATCCTTCAGCCACAGAATGAAGAAGGACCAAGAAACTTAATAAGACAATCTACAGTATATCAGCTTGATATAATGATTTGTTTTATGCTTTGTTATTTTTTCTTTGCATTGTATACAATAAAGTGAAATAAGTGAAAGTTATCTGAAGGTGGGAATCCCCATTGAGTCTCACAGATAAATCTATACAACTGCTTGTGTTGACCAGTGAGGTTTAGTAAATAGCTATAAAAAGCGTGCAGAGTTCATATACACTGACTGTGCACTAAATAAGCCCTGTAAGATGTGGCCCCGGGGCCACTCTCCTACTGCCCAGTCTTCATTTTGGTCTCTCCCTTCTTTCTCACCCCCCTAGACTTTGGGGTCAATTATCCAACTCATAACGAAGTGCAGAGATCTTCTTCAAATCACAGTAATTCTACTTCAAGGAAAAAGTGAAGATTTTATCTCAGGTAACTTTCTAGAATAAATTCTTTTTCTAGAACTAGGACATGACCAGGAAGCCTTTGTACCAATGCTTCAGAAAACGCTTTCTATTAATACCAGATGGGCAGAGTTCAATGTCGATGTAACAGGATCTTTTGGCTGGTGATGAAGGAGGACACTGAGCGTTCTAACAACAGCGCTGAATAGGGAGACAGCGCGCCAGTGTCGTGCGGATAAAGGTAGTGAACATATTGCAATAGATACAGGCAATTTCCATCTTACTGTATATTACTTTAATGTATTGCCTTAGCAAGTGTTCTAATAAAGCCCCCCACCCAGAGGCAAGGATAAAATACGACTCTGCTAGCGAGTGTAGGAGGAGCCATTGTGTCACCACAGCCCCTCCCCCTGTCATGATTCACCATTGTTTGGGGCGGGGCTTTGCAATGCAAATCGCGTCAGTGAGCCCCACATGTGTCCTGAAGTGCCTCCCCAAAATTCAGAAAACTCCCAGACATTCCAGGTGAGAAGGCAAGCATAATCTTTTTCTCCGAAATGAAGTGCAAAAAAGAAATACATACAAAACAACAGGTATAAAGGCCTCCGATGGACAAATCATCAACAAAAACCCTGGAATGCGATCCTGGGGGGGTAAGAGGGGGCAATTATTTTACTCTCCAGTAAGACACAAAAAAATGAGGCAGGGCTATTCCAAGCCATAAGTATCTTAATGCAAAAGTTGTTTCTCATGACTTGGATAATGAATACAGACTTATAGGGGCATATTCAATTGTTAGCGAGACGGGTGAAAATCCCGCGCTCGGAAAAAAAAAAACGCGCTTGTTTTTTCCAGTTTGAGCGCTCGTTTTAAAACAAATAACGCTCAATTCAATTTTTAATATTGCATCCACCCCCTTGCCCTCTATTATTGGTCCTAGCGAGTTTGAAATGAGGAGTAGTTAAGGCAGTCATTTTAGTATAACAAATTAATGCAAATTAATGCAATCAAGAAGGGCCCCAGCACTGCACAAGAGAATGGGCCCCCACACTGCAAGCAACAATGCCCCCCCCCGGACAGCAGATTAAAAGATTTTACAAGGAGGTAAATTTTTTGCCATTTACAAACATTTCTTGAACACTGGCCAAGCATGGACATTTGTAAGGTACAAATATTTGTGGGACAGTGGGCAAGCCGGACATTTCTTCGAAGGTACAAATAATTTTTGGGACTTTGCGTAAATGAGTGTGTGTAGGTAAAGCATCATAAAACTGAGGATTTCGTCCATGGTGAGTATTTTGATTTTTTGTTTTTTTCAATAAAAATCTATGATGTACATGAGGGTGTTTACTGTATTTCTTGGGGTTTTATTATTTTTAATAAAGATTTGTGGTTAGAATGAGGGTTTTGTGCTTTTATGTAACATTTTGCTTTGTGGAACTACAGATCCCAGCCAGCCGTGGGTGTAAGAGCATGTTGGCACTTGTGGTTGTACAAGTGCAAACATGCCCTGGGTGCCATGGGTACGCTGGTGCTTGTAGTTAGACAAGTAGCAGCATGCCCACACTATTTAGGCCAACATGGCTGGCTGGGACATGTAGTTCCACAAATCAACATTTACTTATTTATTTATTTTTTTCATACAAAATACCCATTTATTACCCTACTACCCACAGCCCAGGGGTAGTAGGAAGAGCCCTAGTGCTATCGGCACTGGGCTGGGTGTCCCTAGGGGGGTGGCCCGCTTACATTTTTCAGCGGACCACAGTCTCTAGGGAATCCAGGCCAGCGCTGAACAGTCTGTGGGTGTGTAGTCATTATGGCCGTGGGACCCAAACTGTGTCCCCCCCCCCCCCTTCTATAGTGCCTATCACCCCGGCTGGTTTGCCTAGTGCTGGTTCAAATTTAAATAGGGGGAACCCTACGCCAAATTTTTCAAAGATTTTAACTCACACATCAATAGCCTGCCAGCACTAGGGCTAAGACTAAATAGAGTGGGGAGCAAACGATTTTGTTTTAAAAAAAAATTAAATAACATGCTACTTTTCACCGAGAGCTGACTGAGGTCAGGCACAACCACCCCCCCCCCCCCCCCCTCCCTTAAAAAAAAATGATATGAAAAAGTTTAAATACATGCACCACTAATGGTTTTTTCTAAAGGGGGAACTTTCCAAACATTATTAATTATTATTACACTTTTTTAAGTACTTCTCAGTTTTTAGGTTATTTTTATGAACTTTTACACCTATTTTTTCAGTTTAATGTATATTTTTCTTAACTTAATAAAAAAAAAATTTCTTTGAGCAGACCAAGGAGGTGCGAGATAAAACAGCAGATTTGCCTGTTTCACACTCGGCGTTAAAAAACAATTGAATAGCTTTTTCCCCTGAGGGTTCGTATCCAGCCTATACTTTAACATTGACAAACGGTTGGAGCGTTAGAATTGCGGGAGAAGTTTCCGCGCTCGAAAATAAGGAAAAACAGCAAAAAAAATGACTTAACGCACTCGAACTTTGAAACTCGCTAACAATTGAATATGCCCCATAAAATCAGGGCTGTCCCCGATTTTAGATATGATAAGGGGTTTATTTACTAATCATGCTGAGTACACCTCGATAGGTAACATTATATATCGCAGCATAATGTTGCGATAACTTTGTATTGTCGGTATTTACTATGCTGGGGCTGCTCTGGGAGCAAAGACCCCCCTATTCTACAAAATATTTTTACTATTAGCACCTAATGCCCTAGGCGAACGCTACAAGTGAAATGCTCGTGCCTGGCTAAAGTCCGCGCACGCGCATATGGACCTGACGGGGATCAGAGGGGTCATTACGGCTTCACTGGACCCCATAGGAACAGGTAAGTTAACCCTATCAGTATCCTTAAAACACTTCACAAAAGGCAGGTCAACACCGTGGGCTCAAACACGTGAACCGATTTTGTTCAAAAGGGACAATCAATGTATTGAAATGCTGACTAAACGCATTGTAAACACAAGGCCTTTGAATGCATCTTAGTGAATACATTCCATCTAGCTAGGTTTGGCCTGTGTGTACATTCTCTAAAGAGCAGCACACACCAATAATAGGATATATCGCGTTCCAGGTGCAACCAGGGCTTAATGTACAACGATCATTCATCTCTATAATAACCGGCCCTCTAGCATTCTTCACTGTGCAGTGAATGCAGCCAAGTGCACCATGGGTATTTTAAAAAGCTCTGATTACGAGTTCATACAAACCCATATACATACATACATACATACATACATACATACATACATGCAAACACAGGTTCATGCTTCTGAAGAAATCACAATTCTAGATGACGAAACGCGTCAAGCTAGTGTGCAGTATTTAGCAAGTGACCACGGATATTACCTAGAGATCTACAGACTTTTACTGCAATGAATGAACTTTTGTTTAAAACTGTCCAGGACGGTGGATCCTATAAGCTGTACAGTATGATCCAATAACTTTACTGCAGGGATTACACGGCATGTTGGATATTGTCTATTAGAGTGGAATATTTAAAGTCCGGTAGCATTATTATTGAAATTTCTATATGAGGTGGACTAATGTACATTCATGTTTGGAAGCAGCACGGTGGCTTAGTGGTCAGCACTTCTGCCTTACAGCACTGGGGTCATGAGATCAATTCCCGATCATGGCCTGATCGGTGTGAAGTTTGTATGTTCTCCCCGTGTTTGCATGGGTTTCCTCCGGGTGCTCCGGTTTCCTCCCACACTCCAAAAACATACTGGTAGGTTAATTGACTGCTATCAAAATTGACCCTAGTCTCTCTGTCTGTCTGTGTGTGTGTGTGTGTGTGTGTGTGTTAGGGAATTTAGACTGTAAGCTCCAATGGGGCAGGGACTGATGTGAGTGAGTTCTCTGTACAGCGCTGCGGAATCAGTGGCGCTATATAAATAAATGGTGATGATGATGATGAAGCTATTTCCTTATCACCTGCTAGCGGCATTATCATCGGGACTCCAATATCTTCAACCGATTAATTTTTGGAGGAATTCATATAACATTACCTTCTTAATGCGGTCATTGTGTGACCAAATACTTTCTATATCTATTTGATCTAGGGTGACAGACATCTATTATATACTCTGAGTGCGATCTTATTCCGCATAACTGTATCTATCCATTTACAACCTAAACAATTAAGATAATAAGATCTTCTTTGGTTGAATCTGGCCCATTTATGTTGTGTTCCTAATACGGTTGTGTTAGCTGTAAACGTGTTGCTTATGTAACCTTCTATATGAATAGTCCAATATCAATGTTCTTTATTATTGCAGAACTCTACGCTAACAGGAGTGTTTCTTTGTAAAACACAAATTCTGAGAACATAAATGTTCGTAGTAGCGGTATCAGATCGATCTGTATACGATGGTCAATGATTATGTTTTATTGTTTTAATACATTAACATTATATTAAAATATTTTTAAGGTGATTACTTTTGTGTTTATTTCTCAGCGACAGCATGCTTTTATTTTATTCTGCTTAATTGCTGTAATGTGATCTCTAGAGGTGTCATTAGAGTCTGCTCTTTCTATGGTTACTTTTTCTTAAGCACACACACACACGTGTTGAATGCGAACAGAATTATTATCCTTTATTTATAAAGCATCAACATGTTATGCAACGCTTTACAAAGACTGCTTTCGTCCTCCAGCGAATGTCACAGAGGAGCTTACACTCTAAGTTTCCTAACCCATGAACACATCAACAATAACCTACCAGTTTGTTTCTGGAGGTTGGGAAGAGTCTTCGGAGGAAACATTCGTAGACACAGAGAAAACATTCCATACAGTTACCTTGGAGTGAACACTTACTGATCGATATAACATGCAAATATACTGACATATCTTACCAGTATCCAATCACTAGAATGGATCTGTCTGTCTCGGGTCCCAGGAAAACGCGATACCCTATTTCCCTGTTGAAAACTATAATATATATATATATATATATATATATATATATATATATATATATATATATATATATATATATATCTATATATACACACACACACACACACACAAGTTAACCCATGCATGATACTCATGCATTCTAGTCAAATCAAGCTACTTAAGGTCTTAAAAAGGTTCTTGTCATGCATTTGGGCCTAGCCCAGGCCTCCTCAGTTGAAAAGCGTTACTTCCCAACGCAAGCGCCCTTTTTAATGTGTGTTCATGAGGTAAAATTACCTCATGAAAATGAGTTTGACCCCTCAACTCGTAAATTTAGCCTTTACTACCCCTCCCACGGGGGGAAGGGGGGGTGATGGAAGTTAACTGACTTCACTATTCTAATTTTTTTGTCAAATAATGTCAGTATACCAAATTTCAGGTCAATTGGATGAGCCCTTTCTGAGAAAATAGTTTTTTCCACACACACTAACACACGCCGCTAGGCTTTTACTTTTATATATTAGATAATGCTAAGAATTTAGTAGGTCAGTGTATAACTCCGCCCAGCAGGTGGCGCTGCAGCTTGTTGTTTTTTTTTCACACACAGACTAACACACGCCGCTAGGCTTTTATATTATAGTATATATACTAACCTTGATCTTGTTTTCTCCAAGCTTTGCTCAGTCTCTTATTTCTTTGACACTCCTCTCCCTCTCTCTGATAATCAACTGATCACCAGCAAGCTGTTCTTAACACCGATGCAATCATCGTACGGCTCACGTGATAAACAACGTATTGGGTCAGATATGATGTGTACGCTCAAGCGATCATGTTTTATCCTACCAAAGTACATCGTATTGTTTCATTTAATTTTCTAAAATTCCTTAAAATTACCATCATGGATGGAACGACGTCGGGCAAAAGTGGAAGTGTGTACGCACTCACGGCCAGCAGCGTAACCAGATATCTGTAGAGTGTACAGAGTCACGATCCTTTCAGCGGATGGTTATGAAAGATGAAGATCTGAAGGTAAATCGTGTAGGTGTGTACACATGAATCGGCAAACTCAACAGGACTTTCAGTTGTTGGTAAAATCGGTACAGAAATCGCCTCTGTGGTAATTTTTAAGAGTGTGTACCCAGCTTTAGCCTCTGCACTCTGAATCTACCAAGCGTCCACACCCCCAGAAATCGTGTGATTTTACAGTGGACAGTGATTTAAACCTTCGGAAAAACTTAACGTCTGATATGCAGTAAGTAGTGATTTTATTACTGTCGGGCATATACCCATCGTTATTCTCCTGTCGTTAAAAAAGTTTTTGGGTTTTACATCGCCGTGTTAATGACTACCGCTGCAGAAATCTCACTCTGTTTATTTTGGTCACAAACAGGACTCATTTGAGCCAGTGGGACGTGTGTGTGACACGGGATTAATTACTTCAAGACCACCTGGTCTATCTACCAATGATTAAATCCCCATTTACATCACCTGATTACCATGAATTCCAAAACTGCCACCCCCAGGATTTTATTTCACAAATCACACTGTGAGGAAGTCCTAGGTGACTCCCCTTAATCATAATACCATCACAATGTATCTCCCACTAAAGTGCTGGGAATAAGCCCACCAATGCTAATATAACATCCAAATCACTGTACCGCTCTTATGAACAAAACAATTATTTATTATTATAACCTTAAAAATATCAAATTTCATAAATGGATACTACTTGGAGCTCTAAATACAAGACCATTCTTAATTTATCAAACTATTCCCCAAGCAACAACCTGCTCAATACCTTTCCTGCACCCTGGGTCCCTTCTCTTCATTTGTTCCCACAAATGAGAAGGAAGTATCTACTCTCTTCTTATCTTCCTGCTCTACTACCCAGGCCCGGCGCTCCCATTAGGCAAGGTTAGGCACTTGCCTAGGGCGCCGGGCTCTGGAGGAATGGTAAATTACTTTAAAACTGTGCGGCGACCGCTGACCATACCTGTCACGGCCGCCGCACAGCATTCAGATGCACGGGGAGGGGGGGGGGGAGGCTATTGCTCACCACCGCTGCCTCTCTGCTCCGTCTCCTCCCCTCCACTCACTAGTGTCAGTGAGTGGAGGGGAGGAGACGGAGAAGAGAGGCGGCGGTGGTGAGACAAGGTAAGGAAAGACAGGGTGAGGGGGGGGTGCCGATTTTTGCGGGGGGGGGGGGGGGCGCCGATTTTGTAAAAAAGGCACCATGGACCCTAGCACCGGCCCTGCTACTACCTATCCACATCTGTAATCTCTCGCTCTCCACTGGTATCTTTCCCTCATTATTCAAGCATGCAGTAATTACTCCTATCCTGAAGAAAGGAAAATTCTGGCCCAAACTCTCTAGCAGATACCGACCCATCTATCAACTTCCATACCTCTCCAAATTTAGGAGAGGTTTGTACAAAGCCTTACGTGCTTCTTTCTCTCACACACCCTATTGGACCATCTTCAGTCAGGATTTTCCAAAAGTGCAGAGACTGCAGAGTAGGATGGTCAATGATTTGCTAAGTCTAGATCTAAAAGCCAATGCCTACTTCTAATTCTTCTGGATCTCTCTGATGCATTTGAAACCGTAGAACAATCTGTTCTCATACAGACGCTACGATCCCTAGGTCTCCAAGTCGCTGTCCTATCCTGGTTCTCATCCTACTTATAAAACCATTCCTTTAGTGCTCGCTTCTCGAGATCCATCTCTTTCTCTATCAGTTGGAGTACCACAACTTTTCTTGATAAACTAATAGTATCGTCTCTATGTGGATGATTCCCAAATTTATCTATCCTTTCCTGATCTCTTACATCTGTGTTGGAATTATGGAAAGTCAACGTGTCATTTCATCTTAAACGTCTTCTCCCCACCTCAAACTCAATATTTCAAAAACTGAGCTAATAATATTCCTACCCACCCACCAACAGAAGTTACATAACCGATATCTCAATAGAAATATTTATAAATATAAACCCTTCAAGCTCGCTGCCTAGGTGTCATCCTTGACTCAGAACTGTTGTGTGCTGCTCACATCCAGTCTGTCTCCAACTCCTGTTACATACAACTAGAAAACATTTCCAGAATACGCACATATCTCACACAATATACTGCAAAAACTTTAGTACATGCACTCATCCTCTCCCGCATCGACTATTGCAATTCCCTCCTTATCGGTCTTCCCCCGAACCAGACTCTCACCCCTATAATCTATTTAGCACCTAGCAGCTAGACTAATTCTCCTTGCAACACATTCTTGTACTGCTGCTGCCCTCGTCCGTCACTACATTGGTTGCCTGCGTTTTAAAGAATCAAATATGAAATACTTCTACTAACATACAAAGCTATTTACAAAACTGCAGGGTTTTATGGCTGAATTTAGCACCCCACCTTAAGATACCAATTTGTTTAAAAAATAACAATCGTCTGTTAGCAGGAAGGTATAATTGTAAGCGAAAACCAAAATAAACACATTTTAGGTACTTTAATTCCACTCCCACATAATCATTTAAGCTGTACAATAGTTACAATACAATAGTTCCCTTCATAGCTTATCACTTGGCTCTATCCATGGGTACTTATCTCCCTCAAACTAGTATTATCATTAAAATATAATTCGGTGTACAATTACAAAGCATAATTTGAACTTTGCAGCCTTATTACTTTGAACATAGTGTTCCATTTTGCTTTATCGGCTTTTTTGTCTTCAATATTTTTTCATTGAATGGAATACTTAGGGGGGTATTCAATTGTTAGTGAGTTTTTTCCCCCCGCTGGTTTATGCCGGCAATAGCGACCGTTTTGAGTTAGCGCAGCGGGAAAACTTGTGTAATTCAATTGAAAAAGAGGGAGCGCTGCCCCAGCGCGTTAAAAATTTTGTTTCTGAGATTTTAGGGGAGTGAAGGGGAGTTTTAGCGCATTCATGTATAACACAAATAAAAGGTTTTGCATACATTTCCATACACTAGATTGCATTACACATTGATAATATCTACATTACAGGACTTTCTTTAGCATATTTTTTAATTGAACTATTTTTTACCGTAGAATCATCTATACCATGTCAAAACACATTACTACATTCATATTTGTACCAAAAACATACATAAATATAATTAGTGATTTATTTTAATTTTTTATTTCATTATTTATTTTTTCACAAGAAAATCAACTTACACAAGTTAGGCATTAGTGATAAACATAAGTTTAACTTTTTTTCCAATTTTTTACATGATTTCAAATACTTTTCAAATACTTTTCAGAGGTTTTTTCTATTTTTAATACACCCCAAGGAGGTGCGAGATAAAACAGCATATTTTCCTGTTTTACCCGCCACATTAAAAAGCAATTGAATAGCTTTTAACGCGGCTGCCTCTTGCACACCCTATACTTTCAATAGACCTACTGGAGCGCGAGAGGACCGTTTGATGAAAAAAAATGTAGCGTTAAAAATAGAATTGGATTGCGGTTAAAGTTAACCCGCTCGAAAATGATAAAAAAAAAAAAAGCAGCATTAAAATTACTTAACGGTCAAAAAAAAAACAACTCGCTGACAATTGAATACCCCCCTTAGTTCTAGCACTGTAAATACGCTGACAATAAATAAAATTACATTTTAAAAAAAAGATTCTTTGGACGTAGCCTAAGGCTAGCCTCATAATGTAGTTAAAACGGCAACATTTGTAGGTCATAACAAAGTTTGTTTTGTTCTTTTACAAGTTGGTTGATTAAGGTTCCATTAAGGAGGAAATAGCTGTTTTGCATTGATACAATTTGTTATTTTATTGGTGCAATGACTCTGCCTGTGTGGTGATGCTGCAGCTGTCATCTCTGTAGTTTTTCTTCCTCTGTCTCAATAGCTTGTCGCATTTGCTGCAAACAATAAATAGCTGTATTACCACTAGCTAGCTATTAATGTGGATTACATAATGCCGCATCTCCATACAGTATCAGATGGTGGATGTATCGTATATGAAGTCAAACATTCCTGAAACGGTTCCACACCTCTACGTCGATGCTGCCACAAACCTCAATTCTTTAGACCCTGCCCCCTATGGCCACTGGAAATTTGGACTGGCCAACCAAAATATGGTTTGTTCAAGGGAGTGATAGGCAACCAGATATACTTCAAGGGCCCAATTGGCAGCCCTCTAACCTTCAAAAGGGCACATTATCCTTAATCTCAGCAATAAGTTAAAACAATATAATCAAAGGAAAAGACACCTATCTGTAATAACCTATAAGCAGGTGTTTTTAACAAGTATTACAAGCTATAACAAAGACATCTGACAATAAAGCCGGATGGAGCTAGTGCCAGAGGGCTGTATGCGGCCCAGGGATAGCCTGTTGCCCATCACTAGTTTAAGGTACGCATCACTCTTTATTCAGAAGCTTAAAACTACAGCTAAATAAAACTGCAACGAATAACAGCAATGCTGCCCAACATTTCCAGTTTGAATTCAATATTTAAGGTCATTACCTCTCCAGTATGAGCAAAACATATCCCAAATCCTGAGCTCAACAAAACCCACATCCTGGGCAGTACTTAATACATTCCAAGCAAAGTTCGGAGGAGTTGGAGTGTCAAAACCAAGTCCAAAGAGCAGGTAACCAGCTTACCAATAGAATCTCTGTATTGTGACACAGCTGCTGGGGGCATGAGAAGTCAACTGCTTTTGACTGGAAACCACCCAAGCGATAATACTACGTGATGTATTGCCCAGGGGCAACACATAGTTAGGTCTTTCAAGTTTAGAAACAGAACTATTTGAAAGTCTCCTAGACTGATATAGATATATATATATATATATATATATATATATATAATTTTCAAATGGTTTTCCACATTGAACAGTGTATCATGATACACGCAGGAAGGCTTCAGAGGGTCCAAATGATGAGCAAATAAATGTGAAAGGCTGGACAGGCTTTGAAAAGTACAATATGCATATGGAGCTTATAAATAAGGACACAATATTATCATCAGCACAGACAGGGTTGACACTGGCTTTGAGAGGGAATGTCACACACCAGGCTCCCAGGTCCTGTTACTTAACCCTTTTGCTGTCTTTCTAAGCTGCCCCTGTGATCCGCAAGCTCTGCTGGTCTCAGATCTCTCTGCAAGATGCTGCCCAGTTTCTCTCCACTCCAAAGATCCCTCCAAAACCAGTACATGGGTGCTGCCATCTTGGTTTCAGTCACCTGCTCTCCCTCAGCCAATCAGAGTGCTGCTTTAGCTCAGCTAACCGCAGTCTGCAATCAGGTGATGGCTGTTCGTATAAAGGGACTTCCTGGAGCCCTAGCTGTTGCCAGTGGAACGTTGATTCTTCAGACGCCAAACTGGTTCACAGCAGTCTGCAGTCTTCCCAATTATTCCTGCTCAGATGCAGTCTGCAATCTGGCCCCACTCCAGTCCAGGAATCCAGTTCCAGTCTGGTTCAGCCAACCGGTCCAACAGTCCGGTTCCAGTCTGGTCCAGCATTCCGGTTCCAGTCTAGCAATCCAGTTTCAGTCTGGTCTCCTTTGCTGAATCTGTACACCATCTTGCTATACTTCACTACTTGCCAGTCTCCAGTGCCATTCATATCCTCTAGTCTCCTGATCTCCAGTTGCTTCTCCTTAATGCGAAGGAACCTAATCAAGCCACCCACCTTTTTACACAGTCACCAGTTCTGTTCCAGAGACACAACCCAGCCCGGGTACAGACAGATCCTCAGGCGTGACAGGGAAATGTCACGTTGAGAAGTTAAACCTTGTGTCCATACCAGATAGAGGCTTGAAACTCTACAACTGTCACATGAGGATAATAGGTTCACATGTTTAATCAGATTTTAGATTTGTGTAGTTACCAAGCTCGGCACTAGGGGGAGCAGTAGTTTCTATGCAAAGCATGCAGAACAAGATTTCAAATATTTACCTACCCCATTCTACTTTTGCCCACCACTTAACCCGACATCCAACATCCACTACACCCCATTTAAAATTTAAATAAAAGAAACAAATTATATCACTATTAGACTATTATACCTGTACACCTGCCATTAATGCAACTATCTAATCAGCCAATTATGTGGCAGCTACTCAGTGCATAAAAGCATGCAGACACGGTCAAGAGGTTCAGTTGTTGTTCAGACGAAACACCAGAATGGGGAAGTAATGTGATCTAATTGGAATGGTTATTGGTGCCAGACGGGGTGGTGCGAGTCAAATATCCATGCGTTACATCAGTGTAATGCAGTAGAGCATCTCTGAATGGACAGAATGTTGAACCACACCGGGTTCCAGCTAAAACTGAGGATACAGTGGGCACAGGTTCACCAGAAATGTAAGGTTGAAGATTGGAAAAACATCCGCTGGTCAGAAGAATCTGGATCTCTGCTGCGACCTGCAGATAGTAGGGCCAGAATTAGGCGTAAACATAAAACCATAGATCTATACAAACTTTTGTCAATGGTGCAGGCTGGTGATGGTGATATAACGGTGTGGGGAGTAGCACACATTGGGTCGCTTAATACCAATTGATACTGACCATGTCTATCCCCCTATGGCCACAGTCTACTCATCTTCTAATGGCTACTTAAACGATGATCAGCATGGTGGCTCAGTGGTTAGCACTTCTGCCTCACAGCACTGGGGTCATGAGATCCATTCCTGACCATGGCCTTATCTGTGAGGAGTTTGTATGTTCTCCCAGTGTTTGCGTGGGTTTCCTCCGGGTGCTCCGGTTTCCTCCGACACTCCAAAAACATACTGGTAGGTTAATTGGTTGCTGACAAATTGACCCTAGTGTGTGTGTGTGTATATGTTAGGGAATTTAGACAGTAAGCCCCAATGGGGCAGGGACTGATGTGAGTGTGTTCTCTGTACAGCGCTGTGGAATTAGTGGCGCTATATAAATAAATGGTGATGGCTACGTCCAACAGGATAACGCACCATGTCACATATCATCATCATGAACATTTATTTATATAGCGCCACTGATTCCGCAGCGCTGTACAGAGAACTCATTCACATCAGTCCCTGCCCCCATTGGAGCTTACAGTCTAAATTCCCTAACATATACACACACAGACAGAGAGAGAGATAGATTAGGGTCAATTTTGATAGCAGTCAATTAACCTACTAATATGTTTTTGGAGTGTGGGAAGAAACCGGAGCACCCGGAGGAAACCCACGCAAACACGGGCAGAACATACAAACTCCACACAGATAAGGCCATGGACGGGAATTGAACTCATGACCCCAGTGCTGTGAGAGTAGTGATAACCACTGAGCCACCGTGCTGCCCCGCGTCATCTCATGCTGCTTCCACCAACATGACAATGAGGTCAGTCTACTCCAATGGATTCCCCAGTCCCCAAATCTCAGTCCAAAACAGCACCTTTAGGATGTCGTAAAACGGGAGATTTGCAGCATGAACGTGCAGCTAACAACTCTGCAGCATCTGCATGATGCCAACATGGACCAGAATCTCTAAGGGATGTTTCCATCACCTTATTGACTTCAGACTGTTATGGGGACAAAGAAGGGGGTTCTACCCAGTACATATTAATACTTACACACGCAGTATGTATATAATGTAGTACTATAGCAATAAGAAATGCATGTGGAGCCCCCCTCTTATTAGTACAATAGTTTGCTTCGGACAACAAAACAGTTTTTCCATGACATAACGTATCTCAGAGCGAATGTGGATACAGAGACTGAATCTGTTAATCAGCCAGATCTTGCCAATAATTTCATCCCATCAAGTACAGTAAATTGTCTTTTGAACTGGCTTAGGCACACAGAAAATCCATAATAATTACATAAAGTGGGTCACTCAACGCGCTGCCATTTCCACCCATAATGTTCCCCTAAGGGGAGTTAACAAGTTCACCAGCAATAAAAGATAAATCCTGTTATTAACAAGAGCAGGGGAAATACTCTGCAGATCAAGACATCTTTTTCCTTTTAATTTGTGTTCCATCTGCATTTGAAAGTCATCAAGATTCAGAGGTAAATGAAGATGCTTTATTTAAATGTAATATCTGGGTTAATATTCCCCCAGTACAAATATAAGTATATGTGAAATCGCTGAGGTGTTCTGTGGCTACGTGGCTGCCAAGTGCTTTAAAAGGGGTTTCTACAGTAAATTATGTGTTATATACTCCCTGTCCTCCGCACTAGTACTTTGCTGTAGTCCTCTACCTCAGGACCCACGCCCATTATGTTCAGGAAGCATGGAGCCGAAATTACCCCCCACCCCCTGTCACAGAGCACTGGCAGCCGGGGGATTTCCCAACACCGCCTGGCACATTATATTAAATCCTTAATCCCACTTTACACACATAATACTGCAGAAATATTGAAAAAATATCACTTGTGTTCAGGCTGCCCGGGCTTACAAAACACTCAGCATTATACAGAGAGCAGTCTAAGCAGAGGTGTGAATGGAACCAGAGATATTTGGTCATTACAGATATGTCCAACACTACTGCCCCCTAGGTAAAAAAGATGCAAAAACTACCAAATTTTCTATAGTTGTGTGATGATTTTTATTCAAGTCTAAAGTATTACAGAGCTCAATACATATACATATATGTATATATATTACTATACTGTTCATTATATAATGCAACATGTTCCACAATCAGAAACATTGTTCTATACAATCAAAAACACTTCCTCAGACACATTAGTCCCTGTCCCAGTTGAGCTCACTATCTATTTCCAATACTGGTGGAACAAAGACAAAGGCCACCTTTATTCAAAAGCCGATCAACCTACCAATATGTCTCTGGAGACTGGGAGTAAGCCGACCACCTGGAGTAAATTCACAAATATGCAAGATCAACACAGATAACAAACCGAGTCTAAAGGAGGAAGAAATGCTGACTGTTATCCGACTACGTCACCCAGGGGCTGGCTCAGGGGCCACAGAGGATATGCTCATTATTTAGTCAGGGGATATAGAGGATATACTCATTATTTAGTCAGGGGATATAGAGGATATGCTCATTATGTAATCTGGGATATAGAGGATATGCTCATTATTTAGTCAGAGGACATAGAGGATATGCTCATTATTTAGTCAGAGGATATACTCATTATGTAATCAGGGGATATAGAGGATATGCTCATTATTTAGTCAGGGGATATAGAAGATATGCTCATTATTTAGTCGGGGGACATAGAGGATATGCTCATTATGTAATCTGGGATATAGAGGATATGCTCATTATTTAGTCGGGGGATATAGAGGATATGCTCATTATTTAGTCAGAGGATATACTCATTATGTAATCAGGGGATATAGAGGATATGCTCATTATGTAATCTGGGATATAGAGGATATGCTCATTATTTAGTCAGAGGACATAGAGGATATGCTCATTATTTAGTCAGGGGACATAGAGGATATGTTCATTATTTAGTCAGGGGATATAGAGAATATACTCATTATTTAGTCAGGGATATAGAGGATATGCTCATTATTTAGTCAGGGATATAGAGGATATGCTCATTATGTAATCTGGGATATAGAGGATATGCTCATTATTTAGTCAGAGGACAGAGGATATGCTCATTATTTAGTCAGGGGACATAGAGGATATGTTCATTATTTAGTCAGGGGATATAGAGGATATACTCATTATTTAGTCAGAGGATATACTCATTATGTAATCAGGGGATATAGAGGATATGCTCATTATGTAATCAGGGGATATAGAAGATATGCTCATTAGTTAGTCAGAGGACATAGAGGATATGCTCATTATTTAGTCAGGGGATATAGAAGATATGCTCATTATTTAGTCAGGGGATATAGAAGATATGCTCATTATTTAGTCAGGGGATATAGAGGATATGCTCATTATTTAGTCGGGGTTATAGAGGATATGCTCATTATTTAGTCAGGGGATATAGAGGATATGTTCATTATTTAGTCAGGGGATATAGAGGATATGTTCATTATTTAGTCAGGGGATATAGAGGATATACTCATTATTTAGTCAGAGGATATACTCATTATGTAATCAGGGGATATAGAGGATATGCTCATTATTTAGTCAGGGGATATAGAAGATATGCTCATTATTTAGTCGGGGGACATAGAGGATATGCTCATTATTTAGTCAGGGATATAGAAGATATGCGCATTATTCATTCACAGGACATAGAGGATATCCTCATTATTTAGTCAGAGGATATAGCGGATAAGATAATTATATCAAGGATTATAATTTATACAAAAGCAAAACAATCTCTATGTATCGGTGGGCCTAGTTTTTGGGAGATTTCTGAAATTAGATAGAGGGGGCTTTTTAGGAGCGTTCCTTGCCGTGCTAAGGGGGTGCACAGTCTTTTACACTAGCACTTGATTTTTGCACAAGTTCACATTTCTGTGTCCACTTTGCCAAATGTAGAAAAAAAAAATACTTCAAAACACACAAAAGTAATATAGACAGTCATCAGTGATCCTAAAGAAAGCAGCATTTTAGGAGAAAAACTGAAAGTTTAATTCAGTGATAGGAGTTTGGTCTTCGATGTGATATTTACGATTTTGTACAGTGCGCCTTTTCAGCCAATAAAAAGTACCGATTTAACTCAAAATGTTGCCTCTGTTTATATCATTATGTAACATGGTACAAGTGCTCCCGGACACAATACGGACAGATATCCATTTTTCCTTATAAAGTACAAACACCATTTTCATTTACAGACCAGACACTACTATTACACTACGCAAATCTCCCACTTTTGTTCCCAAATCCCGCCTGTCCCACATTGCTTTTAGTTCAGAAACAAAAATCCGTTTTGTTTCTGAACTAAAAGCAATGTAATATATATTGTGTATTTTTGTGGCATTTTTTAATGTGTACAGTAAGCTAAGTTGAATGTTCAGTCTAACACGAAGGGGTATATTTACTAAAGTGTGGGTTTAAAAAAAAAAAGTGGAGATGTTGTCTATAGCAACCAATCAGATTCTAGCTATCATTAATTTAGTACATTCTACAAAATGACAGCTAGGATCTGATTGGTTGCTATAGGCAACATCTCCACTTTTTCAATTCTGCAGTTTAGTAGCTATATCTCTAAAGGTTATATAGGATAGTGGAATTGCAAGATTATTTTTGTAAGGAGTGGACTGAAAGAGCAGAGGGTCTATGCTTCTGGGGAATGGATAGCATTAGTTTCATGAGAGCACATTACAAAATGTTCTATTAGTTTGTGAGATATTGAAAGGTAAAGATTCTTTCTAAGCTGTGCATCATCACCATCATCGTCACCATTTATTTATATAGCGCCACTAATTCCGCAGCGCTGTACAGAGAACTCATTCACATCAGTCCCTGCCCCATTGGAGCTTACAGTCTAAATTTCCTAACACACACACACACACACACACACACAGACAGACAGACACAGACAGACAGAGAGTAGTAGCCAATTAACCTACCAGTATGTTTTTGGAGTGTGGGAGGAAACCGGAGCACCCGGAGGAAACCCACGCAAACACGGGGAGAACATACAAACTCCACACAGATAAGGCCATGGTCGGGAATTGAACTCATGAACCCAGTGCTGTGAGGCAGAAGTGCTAACCACTGAGCCACCGTGCTGCCCACCATCAACAGATACTGAGAGTCAAATACAGATCACAATGCTTAAACAAAACTACAATGGGTACCGGCTAGTGGCTAATTCACGCACCCTCATGCCACATACTTGTATTAGTGACTGATTACTCATAATTCTAGAATACCCACTCTCAATTATCTAGCAATATACACAGCAAGCCTAATACTCCAAATAATTGCAATAGAGAAAAGAACCACAAGTCCCCCCTCCCCCAATAACAATTTGTACATACAGAAAGGCCGCACAGCTCAATCTCATGTTAATGTTGTATTTGCAAAACTAATTTTGAATAGAATAAGATTTCTCAGGCCCTGAGCACCAGCCAAAATACTCGGAGTATATTCAGTAAATTACAGAACAAGAAGTAGCACTGAGTTGTGCTCACAAAAGAACCCCAAAATATTAAAACTTAGGGAAAGTTGGGGGTACACTATCAATGCAACTCTGCACAGTAGACATGAAAATGCTTTTGTGAGTAAGGAAGGAGAAAGAAAGAGAGGGATTGTTACCATTAAGTGGACTCAGTCAACATGACCCAAGGCAAAAATTCATTCACTCATTCTGGGGCAGCTTCTTTTTGCAACCTGTAAATTTTAAACATATTTTACCAAAATGTCCTTGAAAAACAAGTCTACGAAATATATTTACCAAGCCTATCTATGACATATGCCTGTGATTAATATTTAATTCCCACAGGTTAAAGCGGAGACAGTCAACCTCTGGCACTCCAGCTTCTGCGGACAGACTGCAAGCCCATCTGGCTGTTAGGGCAAGCTGGGACTTGTAGTTCCAAATCAGCCACAGACCCAAGAGCCACAGGTTGGCAGACCCTGGCATACAAGAGGGAGAGTATCATTACCATGGACAGGTCATGGTGTGAAAATAACATTAATACTGAAAAAATGTAACTACTCCTAAGGAAGGTGTTAATCTCCTAAGAAGGGGTTAACCCCACAGCACCCAAAAGAGCCAAGCACTCTCCCCTTAAAGTGCAAGTGAGCAGGGTACACTCCATGCACACAAGTGGCTTAGCTGTGTCTACAACACATGGCCGCGTGGGGGCGCTGTAACGTGCAATTGGTCAAACAATGGATTAGCCCCATATACAGCTCAATGTAAAGCACAGAACATCTTTAAAGGGTTAACAGTGAAGCAGTCAATTAGGGGGTTAAAAGAATGAGATGGACAAACGAAGCAGAAACACAAGTGGGAGGTGGGATGTGCAATCATTGCCACCCACCCACCCACCTCCCCCCACCACACAGTATTCCTGACCTGTGCCCTGGAACTGACAATCCTTTGCGCTGCAGTCCTCTGACCTTTGCTTGCTGGAGCCCTGATAGTGACTGATGCATGTGCAGTAATTGTAGAGGGTAATACAGATCGGTGCAGACACGTCCATCCCACTGGGGGAGGTGCCTGGGGCTGGGGATGAGGAAATCTCTCTTTTCTTAGGTGCTGTGCACAGACCCTGGCAATGGATGCAGAATTCACAGCCTCCCAGTCTATGCCTCCAACCTATTTATAACAGACCTGGGGGTGGGGGGTTATATTTGAGTCATGTCTGCCACCCTTCCTGCTGCTGTCACATTATACAGCTGCTGCAGAACATCCTGAGGAGGGACATCTGCATCCCCACCACAAGGAGGGACTTAGGGGTGTATGTACTAAACTGCGGGTTTGAAAAAAGTGGAGATGTTGCCTATAGCAACCAATCAGATTCTAGCTGTCATTTTGTATAATGTACTTAATAAATGATAACTAGAATCTGATTGGTAGCTACAGGCAACATCTCCGCTTTTTCAAACCCGCAGTTTAGTAAATATGCCCCTTAAAGTATAACTGTGATTGGCAGCTATACATCCCAAGGTTTATGAGGTAATAACGTTATTATTTGGGGTGCAGGGTGGTAATCTCAGAATATTTACGGACAGTGAAAATCAAAGAATATTTTCACCCTTCAAAACTCGGTAAAAGTGCGACATCCTACTGACACTACTCATTTTTACACAGAAATGTCACCCAGTGGTTGGATTTGAGAGTTCGTAATGCTCCAATCCCCTGACTCCCCACCCTAAACTTCTATCAATGATGTCTAAGGGGGAGATTCAATTAGCCGTGAATTGTCCGTAAGACACTTTGCGGCGGAGATCTGACAGAAATCTCCGCTCATTTTTCCTCGTGCCCCGTAGGGGCCGATTCAAGTTCGGCACGGCCTGCGCACTATTACCGTTGCTACGGCAAAAGTCAGGGCATGATTCTCCAATAGACTGACTAGGCGGTAGCCTAGAGCGCAAGGCTTTTGGGGGGCGCAAAATTGGAAGAGGTATAAATTGAGATTAATTTTAAAATATAAGAGATTAGTTGTTCTCCAAAGCAATAAGAAGATTTAAACGGAAAATTTAGTAAGGTTTAAATCGTGATGTGTTCCCATGGTAAAGACAATGAGTCACTCTAGGACGGGCACTTGAGGATAAGCAGGTAGCAGATGCAAGGAAGGCGACAGGGGCGTTTGTGGAAACCTCTCCCCCTTTTCACATTCAGTAGCTCTTGCCTCCACCCTGCTATACAGTTCTGATTTTAATGAAAGTGATATGAGTGGCAAAGATTGTCATGACCCTTTTAAAAAGCCAAATGGAGCTGAGTTTCGAAAACACGGGACCATAAACATTGGTGGGGAGGTGAGGGAATCCGGATTTTAATCTGTCGCGGAAGGCTTATAAGCCTGGTACGATCTGAAGGCTTAATCAGGCCCTGGTAAAAGTGCGCAGTATTACCGATAGTACGGTAATTTCAATGCTGATATTAGCTTGCAGCCCTCGGGGCCGCAAGCACAAATCTGTGTTAAAATCACCGTATTAACGGTAATACAATTAGCACCGCGTTATTCCTAGACTAAGGTGGCTGAATTGAATTGGCCCCATAGAGGTGTGAAGGAAAACAAGTCTGCAATGTGCGCGTGCCACATCGCCGCCAATTGAATCTCCCTTCAAGGGTCTATTTATTATTGGGAGATAACCCATTTCTCCAGCGAAAACGGGTTTCTGAAAATGTAAAAGTAAATTGCAGGAAGTTTTCTATCGCTGCGATAAACAATAGTAAACTAGTCCTGTCACTGCTTGATAATAAATAGCCCCCTAAGTTTCGGTGTAGCATAACGTGTCATCAACATGGTCTATGTCTATATTTTGCAGCGCTCCTAGGTAGCAGGAAAAATGAAGCCGGAGCTCTGGGGTCTGCTATGTGCAGCTGTTTTTACCAGAGCTCCGTGGCACAACCCACATACCCGGGCAAAAAAAATTGACAGCTTCTTACTGGCCCTCCTGCTCACACCTCACCTCCGCAGCCATCCTGCTCACACCTCACCTCCGCAGCCATCCTGCTCACACCTCACCTCCGCAGCCATCCTGCTCACACCTCACCTCCGCAGCCATCCTGCTCACACCTCACCTCCGCAGCCATCCTGCTCACACCTCACCTCCGCAGCCATCCTGCTCACACCTCACCTCCGCAGCCATCCTGCTCACACCTCACCTCCGCAGCCATCCTGCTCACACCTCACCTCCGCAGCCATCCTGCTCACACCTCACCTCCGCAGCCATCCTGCTCACACCTCACCTCCGCAGCCATCCTGCTCACACCTCACCTCCGCAGCCATCCTGCTCACACCTCACCTCCGCAGCCCTCCTGCTCACACCTCACCTCCGCAGCCATCCTGCTCACACCTCACCTCCGCAGCCATCCTGCTCACACCTCACCTCCGCAGCCATCCTGCTCACACCTCACCTCCGCAGCCATCCTGCTCACACCTCACCTCCGCAGCCATCCTGCTCACACCTCACCTCCGCAGCCATCCTGCTCACACCTCACCTCCGCAGCCATCCTGCTCACACCTCACCTCCGCAGCCATCCTGCTCACACCTCACCTCCGCAGCCATCCTGCAGCGGTCAAAGCGGTTAAAGCTAGAACAATTGCCGGATAAAGGGGAAATACAGCAAGAAGGTCTTTTTGGAAGTCCAGTTGTTGAATGAATCGTTGGCAATTTCCACTCGGCCAAAGGACTTGAATTTTGCACAGGCTCTGAGATAGTGGTCACCTGTCCTTGTGCTTTACTTTTCATATACTCTACACATCATCATCATCATCATTTATTTATATAGAGCCAACATATTCCGTAGCGCTTTACAATTGGGGACAAACATAATAAACTAATAAACAAACTGGGTAAAACAGACAAAGAGGTGAGAAGGCTGCTCGCAAGCTTACAATCTATGGGACAATGGGAGTTTGATACATGAGGTTAAGTCTACATTTTACATTTCCACATGTAGGCATATCGGCTGAGAGGCAAGAAGATGATATTGTTTCTCAGCCTCAAAGCCTAAATCACCCCCCACCCCCCTAAAAAAAAGTCTAGGTCCGCCCCTGCCCTTAGGCCCCTTCGCGATGCACTACGAACAATATAATAGAGAGCTTCTGACTTGCCACATTTAATATGGAAAGCGCCAATGTGCCCACAACTCTCATGGTTAATGATAGCCATCACTGCGGACAAACTGAACATTATTTTAGGAGAAAAACAGATACATTTAATTTAATGAAAGGGTTGGTGATAAAGTGGTAGAAGTATGGACTTTGATCTGCGGTCTATATTCTTGCATAGTACCCCTATTAAAATGTTTCCACCCCTCTGCAAACATAAGCGCACTTCTACTTACAAAAGAAACCAATGTATGACAATGACAGCTCACACATCAAATGCTGCTTACTAAAGCATTCAGCATTTCCATTGTTTGCTCAAGGCTTTGCATAATTGACTACATTTGAATTCAATTTGCAGAAACACTGCAGGTGCTTCAGTGTCTGTCACACATTCTGTGCCCTCTGAGAGAGTGATACACTGTGTACAGAATGCTACGCAGTAATCGCTGCACACAGAGAATTGCAACTAGGGTACAATAAAAGTGGTACTGTGCCATTGTTTGCACAGGGAAAATAAGACAATGCAGAATAGGAGAAGAGGTACTGTGCAAGTCTCCATTCCAGGGAATAAAAACCAGGGACTGTGAATTGCATCCACCACATAGGTGATAATAGACAGCAGTTCATAGAAACAAAGGGGTCTATATAGGACCAATCGCAAATCGCTTTCATTTTGATTTGTTATCATAATGATAAGAAATGAATTAACGTGTTAATTTTTTTAAAGTGATTAGCTGGAACAATGGCTCCGACAGGAGCCTGTGCCAGCCAATAATCTATATTAAAGTGATTGCATTTGCGATCACTGTACTTACAGGTTCATGTGTTTGCAAGGGTTTCCTCCGGGTGCTCCGGTTTCCTCCCACACTCCAAAAACATACTGGTAGGTTAATTGGCTGTTATCAAAATTGACCCTAGTCTCTCTCTCTCTCTCTGTCTCTGTGTGAGTATATTAGGGAATTTAGACTGTAAGCTCCAATGGGACAGGGACTGATGTGAATGAGTTCTCTGTACAGCGCTGAGGAATAAGTGGCGCTATATAAATAAATGGTGATGATGATGATATGACCAGCCAGAATGCGATGGAGAGAAGCAGGAAGCCTGTCGGTATTACATACGAAGACCCCCCTCCTGTTATGCTGTCCCCAACGGCTAACGCCAGCTTAAGATAATTTAGCTACTGGGGTTAGGGGATTGAAATGGGAAGTGAGATTTTGCGATTGAAGAAGGTGGAACTGCGGTAGATATCGGAGGTTTCTGCTGCGGTCCTCTATCAGTAAATTGCCTTGCGTTACTTTTTCAGTGCGTTAATTATAGGTTGATAAATAGGACCCAGAATGATTTTTTTCATACAGAACAACATCTATGAAATTGTGCCGTTGACCAATCATGCAGAATAAAATCAAATGCAAATAAAACCACCACATTCAAACACTGCAAAGAACATATAAATATTACCTGTGAAACAGGCTTTGCAATGGGCAGCCTAGCTGGACTGGTTAGTTCTACGCCAATATCACATTGTATGGTTCTATGTAGATATTAATGACATTTCAAGCAATTGAGTTTCGCTGTATAACAGGGATGGGACATGGGACTGCAATACGCAATGTATTCGTAATTCTGAGTTCTGCAAAATGTGTTGTCTATGGATAGAATTTCAGGAAAAGCAGAATTTTTACACTGATTTTAATGTGTCACTAGATTCTGCAGCCTGGGTACGTCAGGGCTTTTTTTTTGCTAAAAATAGGTGCTGTGCAGGAGAGTTTCTGTGACAACTGTCAGTGGAATTTCTTACATTAGTTAAATCGTACTCTATCACTCAGTAAAAAATGATATATATGGCAGTAATTACTAAACCTCAACACAGCAGTAGCTTTTAATGAGTGTCAGTGCAAATTTTAGTATTCAGTAGTATATCTTGCCTGTTCATGTGTCTGCAGTTTTGAAGGGGATGGAGATAGAACAACGGGTAGCCAATAAGATCATCCGATTGGTCTCAGCGGAACAGAGTATTTTAGGTTGTGAGTGAGCTTGTCTTGTGGGAGGTAGTGACTTGTCCTTTCATGTGATAGTTTCAGTGAGGACAGGGCTGCATGTGACAGGGGCAGTGACATGATGTGAGGAGGGGAATGGAGGCAGCAGGAAGCCACAGACTGAGAGTTATATAGTGGAAGGAGCAGGGTCTCCCAGCAGCACAGAGTATATCAGGAGATGAGTGAAGTGTTAGTGAGGACAGGGCTGCATGTGACAGGGGCAGTGACATGATGTGAGGAGGGGAATGGAGGCAGCAGGAAGCCACAGACTGAGAGTTATATAGTGGAAGGTGCATGATCCACAGCAGCACAGAGTATATCAGGAGGTGAGTGATGTGTTAGTAAGGACAGGGCTGCATGTGACAGGGGCAGTGACATGATGTGAGGAGGGGAATAGAGGTAGCAGGAAGCCACAGACTGAGAGTTATATAGTGGAAGGAGCAGGGTCCCCAGCAGTACAGAGTATATTAGGAGATGAGTGATGTGTTAGTGAGGACAGGGCTGCATGTGACAGGGGCAGTGATATGATGTGAGGAGGGGAATGGAGGCAGCAGAAAGCCGCAGACAGACTTATATAGTGGAAGGAGCAGGGTCCCCAGCAGTACAGAGTATATTAGGAGATGAGTGATGTGTTAGTGAGGACAGGGCTGCATGTGACAGGGGCAGTGATATGATGTGAGGAGGGGAATGGAGGCAGCAGAAAGCCGCAGACAGACTTATATAGTGGAAGGAGCAGGGACTCCCAGCAGCACAGAGTATATCAGATGAGTGATGTGTCAGTGAGGACAGGGCTGCATGTGACAGGGGCAGTGATATGATGTGAGGAGGGGAATGGAGGCAGCAGAAAGCCGCAGACAGACTTATATAGTGGAAGTAGCAGGGTCCCCAGCAGCACAGAGTATATCAGGAGATGAGTGATGTGTCAGTGAGGACGGGGCTGCATGTGACAGGGGCCGTGACATGATGTGAGGAGGGGAATGGAGGCAGCAGGACGCCACAGACTGAGAGTTATATAGTGGAAGGAGCAGGGTCTCCCAGCAGCACAGAGTATATCAGGAGATGAGTGATGTGTTAGTGAAGACAGGGCTGCATGTGACTGGGGCAGTGACATGATATGAGGAGAGGAATGGAGGCAGCAGGAAGTCACAGACTGAGAGTTATATAGTGGAAGGAGCGTGGTCTCCAGCAGCACAGAGTATATCAGGAGATGAGTGATGTGCTAATGAGGACAGAGCAATCAGAACCAATGTGTGCATACCGATGATGAAGGGCATATCACGCCAAACCCCCTACCCTTCCTTAGGGGCATATTTAAAAAAAACGAATGTCCCTATGGTGGGTGTTTGAATAGGTAAGACTGTTTAAAAACCATTGACGTGATAGATGTATCGCCACCTCAGGATTATTTTTATTTTTTTAATATTATTTATCAATTTTTTTACATTTTTTTTATTTATTTTATTAGTGAAACTGAGAGATCTAGGGGTAAATGTATGAATCTCCGGATTCTTCATCTCCGGCGTGTATAGCCTCTTCAGCGCTTAAATTTAAAGCGGCGCTGCATTGTAAAGGGAAACTTCCCTTTACAATGCAGCACCGCTTTAAATTTAAGCGCTGAAGAGGCTGAACACGCCAGAGATGAAGAATCCGGAGATTCATACATTTACCCCCTAGTCTGACATTTCAGTTATTCTAATATTATCTAATATATCTAATATTCTAATACTAATACTTTATGGTTTTATATATATATATATATATATATATATATATATATATATATATATTATCAATAAATTTAGGCACAATGCTTCCAAACAGTCCTGACTGTCGGGGCGACAGGGGAAGTTCCCTGTGGACTATCCCACCTAAATCAGGACAGTTGATGAGACTGAGCAGGGAACAAATTCCATACATACAACTTGTTGGACTGTTTAAAGTTACGAACCTGTTACATAATAATTACCAATGACTATGTTTGTTTTGTTTCCAACATATTTTTCTGGTTATTCTTAAACCCGGGAAAAGATGTTTATTCTGACATCCAAGGGAGCATAAACCAGACAACCTGTGTTATACTGTATATATACTGTGATTAATCACCGCTTGTGGTTTGGAAAAATATATTACTTTCTGAGATTTTCTCCAATTGCGAAATTGATTTTTAAATTTCACTCCTTGGTGTCTGGTTCAGCAGCATAACGCAATGAGTTTGGTCTCCGTGCCGGCTACATGCAAATGATTCATTGTATAACCTTGTAGCTGTTTATGTCTGATTCTTCTTTATTTCAACAAAAACTATAATTTTGCACTATTGCGGCTAAATCCATACTGAATGTATATCCTGTAATAACACACAGCTCTCAGTGTACTGCTGGCAACCTCTAAAATGAGTCATTAATATGGCCTCTTATTTCTGAATACAATGGACCTAGTTACACACGTTTGCAAACATATGATGATTCACAGCGCTACTGCTAATCGATCGAGTTGCGGGCGGTCAACCGAGGGTACAACATGCAAGGGGTCACCGTGGCTAAATTTGCAATCTTCCGTCAGTGCCATATTTCCTGTGCTTAGTCTATACTATTGGCCTTATAGAAGTGAAAGAAGAAGGACGGGTGGGAATAGTTGCAGGGAAAGAGGAAAAGCCAATAATGGGGGCGACTGGTTGAAGACCGTGCAGAAATAGATATCATCATCATTTTTATATATAGAGCCCAGAAATTCCGTAACGCTTTAGAATTGGGAACAAATACAGTAATACAACAATACTGGGTAATACAGACAGTCAGAGAGGTAAGAGGGTCCTGCTCATAAGCTTACAATCTATGGAGCAATGGGACTCTGATACATGAGGGTAAGTTCTACATATTGCATATTGGTCCAGCCAGATTGCAAAGGTAAAAAGTGCTTAGTCAGAGGGTTGTTGTCTTGTGTTAGCTGTGTAGAGGGTGGTAATAGGGTAACCTAGGGAGGTTAAGATGGTGGTTGAGGAATATTATAAGCTTGTCTGAAGAGGTGGGTTTTCAGAGAACACTTGAAGTTTTATAGACCAGAGGAAATTCTTCTGGTGCGAGGTAGGGAATTCCACAATGCTGGTGCAGCCCGAAAAATGTCCTGTAACCGGGAATGGGAGGATGTGATGAGAGTGGAAGAGAGACGCAGATCTTGTGCAGAACGGAGGTGAAATATTTTGAGACCAGTGAGGAGATGTGTGTTGGTGCAGTTTTGTTGACGGCCTCGTATGTTAGTAGAAGAATTTTATACTTAATGCGGTAAAAAACAGGCAGCCAATGTAGAGACTGGCAGAGCAGATCAGCAGAGGAAGAACGGATTGCAAGGAAAATCAATCTAGCCGCTGCGTGCAAAATAGATTGTAAGGGAGAAAGTCTGATTATAATATGATATTATAGATATGATAAAAGGGGTAAAGGGAGACAGCTGGGGTCTATGAAACTGGAGCAGATAACTAATTTTATACATAGAACAAATGGGAAGAAATAAAGGACAAACACAATACAAAATGAGAGACGTACAAAGGGGAGGGGGCCAATGAGAGACAGAGGTGACTGTACAAAATTAGAGCCCCCATGTCCCAGAACACTGTTTACTTTTAAAAAGCATTTACACCAAATTTACTGGGACCTCTCCATTCACCCATTGCCTTCCTCTTTCTCCTCTGTCTATAGACTATGGCGATGCAGTCCTGATGGCTGTCGATCAGTAGCGACACGGCGCGGCCGTGTCCAACGCCACATAACTGAACCTGAGGGTGTCAGGGAAGCGCAATTTTGACCCAATTCCAAAAATTCTGATGTTGGGAGGTATGACAATTAGAAAGTGGACTATAGCTTTGGATGGTTAGAACTGTCGGTGATCCTGGCGCAGTCAGTGAAGTAAGTACATTTTTATTTTAACTCTTTGTACTACACGCAAAACTAGATGGATAGAACCGAAATTAGAGCAGAAGGTGCTTTAAAGAGACAAATTGACAACTGCTGTTTGTATAACACATAGAACAGGAATTATATTCAACTCTTCAATTGACCTCTCTTTCCCATATTATCTTAGAAACCATTGGGGAAAGATAACTTGTTCACTAGAGTTAGGCTGGGTACATACCACAGGTTTTCAGCCGACCATTGGGTCAATCACTTGATAAATGACCGTTCGGGCCAATATCACGTTAGAGTGTATACTTAAACGATGATCAGCACGGTGGCTCAGTGGTTAGCACTTCTGCCTCACAGCAATGGGGTCATGAGTTCAATTCCAGACCATGGCCTTATCTGTGTTGAGTTTGTATGTTCTCCCCGTGTTTGCATGGGTTTCCTCCAGGTGCTCTGGTTTCCTCCCACATTCCAAAAACATACTGGTAGGTTTATTGGCTGCTATCAAATTGACCCTAGTTTCTCTCTCTCTCTGTGTATGTTAGGCAATTTAGAGTGTAAGCTCCAATGGGGCAGGGACTGATGTGAGTGAGTTCTCTGTACAGCGCTGTGGAATTAGTGGCGCTATATAAATTAGTGATGACGGTGATCGACAGTTGTTTTAAAGTACCGAACGTCGTTTCATTTGATTGTTCAGCAGAACTTTAAATGTCGGTCCAATGTCGTTCCAATCCTGCAGTGCATATGCACTTAAGATCAGGATCTCTATAGAGTTTTTAGAGTCATGATCTTTTCTGCTGATGGTTATGACAGATGAAGGGCACAGATCATCATCATCATCATCATCATCATTTATTTATATAGCGCCACTAATTCCGCAGCGCTGTACAGAGAACTCATTCACATCAGTCCCTGCCCCATTGGAGCTCACAGTCTAAATTCCCTACTATAGACACACACTCACACACACAGACAGACAGAGAGGGAGAGACTAGGGTCAATTTTTTTTTTATTTTTTATTGCAGCCAATTAACCTACCAGTATGTTTTTGGAGTGTGGGAGGAAACCGGAGCACCCGGAGGAAACCCACGCAGACACAGGGAGAACATACAAACTCCACACAGATAAGGCCATGGTCGGGAATTGAACTCATGACCCCCAATGCTGTGAGGCAGACGTGCTAACCACTACGCCACTGTGCTGCCTCTGATCTCAGATCTGAGGGTAAATCTTTTAATATGTGTATAGTGTGCACCCATGAATCGGCTGCTGAACGGGACTTTTTTTTCCCCAGTCGTTTGTACAATCGTTGTGGTCTGAAATTTCTGTAGTGTGTACCCAGCCTTACTGTTGTTGGAGCCTGAATTGGGAAGGACTGTTAAAGAGCTGCTCAGTCACAGGGTATTCATCGCAGTCGACCTCTCATTTTAAATGCAAAAAAATCATTACATAAAGAAGTTTACAGTAAACTGTACAAAAATATATATAAATAACAAGAAATGTGACTGACGATACAGTTCTTCTGAGCTTATACCACAGTTTTTTAAAAGTCTTGGAGTGTTGTCTAATGAATCATCATCATCAATGTTATAATGAAGTCAGTTCTTTTAACGTATATGGTGATATGTCCATTGTATCGTATGAGATAAAGATTTTCTGATGCGATCACTGTGGTTCTAAAGCACAAAAGTTTTAGATGCAGGGCAAAGTATCACATGCATACGCCTGTGCGGTCAGCTCCGACAACAAGCTTCTATGAGAACGCTTTGGTTGCTAAAGCGAGAGACAGGGCTGCCGAAAGGGTGAGGGGGGGGGGTACTAATTACCCGGGCCCTCTCTGCTTTTGCGGGGGGAGGGTTGCGGGTGGGGGGGTTAGTTAAAAAAAAGGAAAGCATATACTCACATGATCGTGGCGCCAGCGTCCCTCCTCCCTCCTCCGCTCACACTGAATGTTGGGCGTGATGTCATCAAGACACGCCCGACATTCAGTGAGGAGTGGCGCAGAGAGGATCCAGCAAGAAGACAGAAGAAAAGAAAGGAGTTGAAAGAAGCCAGCACAGAGGCAAGTAAAGGAACGGAGGCAAGGGGAGGCAAGCAGAAAAGCACAGTGTGAGGAAAAAGGAGGGGGGGAGAGAAAGGCTCAGTGTGATTAAAAGAGGGGTCACAGTGTGATGAAAAGAGGGGGCACAGTGTGATAAAAAAGGAGGGGGGGGGCACAGTGTGATGAAAAGAGGGAGGTACAGTGGGATGAAAAGGGAGGGCACAGTGTGATGAAAAGGGGGGGCATGTTGTGATGAAAATAGGGGGGGCATGTGTGATGAAAAGGGAGGGGGGTGAAGGCACAGTGTGATGAAAAGGGGGGTTACAGTGTGATGAAAAGGGGGGGCATGGTGTGATGGAAAAGGGGGCACTGTGTGATGAAAAAGGAGGGGGGGAAGGCACAGTGTGATGAAAAAGGGGGAGAGGCACAGTGTGATGAAGAAGGGGGGGAAGCAGCATGGTACAGTGTGATGAAGAAGGGGGGCAGGCGCAGTTACTACTATTAATTTATTGCTGGGGCTAGAGGAAGGCTTAATTATTATGTGTGGGTGCTATTGATTTAACGCTGGGGCTGGTTGGAATTTTCTAAATGTAGCCATTTAGGGCCCCCAACATTCCAGGATCCAGACAAGCTGCAACTAAAGAAACCAGCAGCCACAGGTGGTGAAAGTGACAAGAACAGGTAGGAGAGAGCAGGACAGTCTGTGAAATATTCTAATTCTAGTGCTACAATCCCAATTTTTGGCGACTGTTCTGCCCAATGTAAAGGGCAGTCCAAGACTGTTAACTCTTTATATACACACAGCATTTTTTATATACTACACTATGGTGCTAAATGTCCTGAAAGTCAGGAGTGCACAACAATGCAGGTTTTTTTTTCTGTAGGAGGGTGGCTTAGCGTTTTTCTCCTGCTAGCCACGCCCCAATGATGCATAGCCACGCCCCCAATCGCATGAAGACACCTACAGCTACTTTTGTGTCAGCGCAATTTTTTTTCCCATGCTCAACTATAAAGGGGGCCAAATGAAGTTGTTGTACCAGAGCCCTGAATTCCTCTTGACAGCCCAGGCCAGAGATGAACAATTTTTACACTGTGCAGTCACAAAAAGCAGTGACATCACACAGATACAGTATTAAGTTCCACATCCATAGGTCGATGGGTCATGACCTCCCAAGAACTTGACGCCCCATTAGTTGATTCCTCTGGTCATTGTTCCTTGAGGTGGGCGTCATCTTTCCACGTGGGGTCAGGTGTCCTTCCTCAGGCTCCCACCCCTGAACCTGTATAGACTGAATCTTTTATGGCATATATGGAATTGCATACAGCGTATATCATCATATATGGTCCGTCTGTAATGATGATCCTCTACTTCACATACAGATCTCAGCTCCATCAATTGGAGAAAGAAGGAAAATCAAAGCATATAGGAGCAAGCACTTAGCTGACGGACAGTACTTCAGATATCATGAACAGCAATATCACAGTTTCTTGTCCCAATAGTATTGTACTAGGAGGAGCCTTGTGTCCTTTTATTTTTCCACAAGAGATATATATATATGTAAACATTTTGTACGTGGGAAAGCAAAAAAGTTTGGTCTATCCAGATGAGCCTGATGTCCCCATTTTTCACGGTCAATACCCCTTATCAGGGGTTCTGCCCCCAGGAAGATTATGTACCTGGAAGTCTCTGCGTCTCCGACCAAAGCAGTGATTGTGTCTTACAATAAGATGGTGATTGCTGCACTGTATGAGCCTGATTCATAAAGGAAAGTAAGGCAAAAAAAATGAGTTTTTCTCCTGGACAAAACCATGTTACAATGCAAGGGGTGCAAATGAGTTTATTATTTTTGCCCGTAAGTTAAATACTGACTGTTTTGTCATGTAGCACACAAATACTTGAGGGCTCAATTTTTACACTGAAATTTAAAGTTGATCTAGGACATGCCCTACACCAACTATAAATCTGCCATCGCATTTTAAATTTACCTCCCCCTCCAATGCAACATGGTTTTGCCAAAGTGCAAAGTTACTCTTTTTTCTGATTTCCTTTCCTTAATGAATCAGGCCCTATAAGTTTAAAAGTTGTTATGTATTAAAATCTGCTCTTATTGACCTATATGTAGGACAACCGCACAGTGCTAACTCTCTTGTACTGTATGCTGGACATTCTGTAATTTTCAGGATAAATTCTTATTCTGAGAACTTTTGCTTCTTGTTGTTTACAAGATACTGATCATTATTAAGGATATCATGCTGGCGAAAGCATGTATATATGTTAGTAATTTCCTGAGAATTGTGCCAAGGAACATGACCCATTGTCTAGGTGTGGTAGTCACTGGTATTTTTGTTAAAGGGCCGTCAGTGACCACCCTTAGGTGGACATTTCTGATTAAGCTGGTGGAGTCAGAAGCCTTTTTCCTCAACAGAATTAAGATGATCTATAAAATGCACTTGATGCAATCCGCAAAAACAGCTTGGTTATGATCTAGTGTGTCTGGATGGTCTACCCAGTGCACATCAAGTTTCGCACGGCTAGCCTCCTCTCTTTGGCTGACGCATCGGTTTAGACCCATTTTACTATTTAATTAATCATGAGAGTGAGGGGTCATTGGTACATACTTCAGTGCATGTGGCGATTTTGTGTGTTTGAGGTTTTTGTTTTTTTTACCTGCACCCAGTTATGCGCTGTTCCATCAAAGTGTAGCATAGCCTAAAATGAGCCTCATTAACAGTATTGGGCAAGACCCAAAGACCGCCAATCGTGATCTGGTGCAAAAAGTCCTTCCATGGAGTGGAAAAGACGGCGCATCCCTCTGGTTTCACTCTACCCAACTCCTGTTCTCTGCACACTACCGCTTGTCCGCAAGCACCTCCCTCTTGCCCGGTACACCCATGTGCATTGGTGTACATATAGGCGCACTTACACAAAGTGTAGCAGGTCCAAAACTGCTTTTGTACTGCTCAACGGATGTTGTGTGGTTTGTCAGCACTCTCCAACGCCTTTTACAAGTGAACGAAGATTGCTGAGTGATTGCAGTGTTATAAAGGTAATAATATTAAATATGACTTTGAAAATACAGTCCCAATGTCACCTTACTCTCATGACTTATTAGGACATAAATGAGGATCGATGGATTAGTATTTAAGGAGAAAGATAGAAAAGTTGATATTAATTAAGAGGGTGGTGGAAAAGGGAAACTCAGGTGCTTTAACTCAAAGGAATAGTTTCTGTGAATACATGGTATACGTGGCATGCCCTGCCCTTTGGCAAGGCCCGTTATTATGGTAGCTTCTATGATGTGGGTCTTCACTGAGTGGCATCTCCTTACCAGGGAAATAATGTAGCAGGTGCTCACTTAGTGGCATCATTCTTTAGCGTTAAAATGGCTCTTTTGCAATTCTATGCCTGGGACAGTTGGTTCAACTTGGGCATATCGGGGAACACATTGGATAATCAGCTCTCCTATGATTCAAATTATTATGTAGCCCATTTGGTTTTTGCTTCATTATCACATACCGAGTAGAATTTTTTCAAACTCTTCAGCGTATGCATCTCCACTCAAGTGCACGCTCATGTTCACCTTTCGAGTCAACGGATAATGACGACACAATCGCGCTGAACTTTGGTTAGATTTGTCTCTTTCTCGACGTTGCAGATTGTGTTCTCACCGTATCCTAGGCTCAGTGTTAATGTTGTAGATAAGTGAGCAGTTCGTCCGAAGATGCAACTTGTGAGAGCTCTTCTGCAGATACTGTAACAGTTCCTAATAGAAATATTAACTACCTGGTGGAAGCATTTCTAGAAAAGGCATCAACAACTGCATAAAAGATAAGGATGAGAGACGTCTTTGCAGAAAGAGGTTAGAGTAAAGCAGTTCTTTGACGCATGGGGGAGCTTTTTAACTCTCTTACCCCGTATCATACGTACACAACTTTGGAATAGCTTCCACAATACTGAGTGGTACGGGTTAAGAATGGTCTCAGCGGACCCTCCGATTGACTTATCTCCACCTTCTAATGGTTAAGTCCTAGGCAAGATGGATTATTTGAGAATAGGAGATAGGGGATGTTAATGACTTATTGAATTGTTTAAAAAATGTGAAAATATGTATTTATTTCATAATGCATTCAATTGTATATGTGATATTGTATACCTCAATAAAAACTGTTTATAAAAAAAAAAAAAAGATAAGGATGAAACAGAACTTTGCTCTGATAGCTTGAAGGTTAATATGACTTATATAAAACTATATATACTTTGTACTGGGTAGGATCACCCTTTGCCCCCATATCAGCCTGAATACTTTATGGCATGGATTCAACAAAGTACTGGAAACGTGCGTTAGAGATTCTGGTCCATGGTGACATGATATCACACAGTTGCTGCAGATCTATCGGATTCATGTTCAGTTCCACCACATACTAAAGGTGCTCTACTAGTTAGCGATTGTCGAAGTAATAATTAACAAAATATATATAAATCAAATATAAACTTATATATTTTACTAATACAGAACTAATCTAAGTTTATGTGCCTGTGCTGTTAAGAGGAAAAGTACTGACATTTATTTTACATATTACACAACAGAGGACGAGAGACACACTTCTTGTAAATCTCCCTTACTTCACAATGACCGGACAAAGCCAAGAACATGTTTGCTCAAAATAAGGTCAAAAAGACCCTTCCAAAAGGCCCCTCCAAGAAAATGTCACTTTAATGATGGAATGTCAGCTTTGACCTAGGTCAAAGTACAAGTAATGTTTTTGGTAATGTTTTTGGTAATGATAAGTAACATTTTTCTATAAAAGAATGACTTAATCAAATATAGATTGTCAATTGGCATTTGAGACCCTGGGCGTATGTCTGCTTCGTCCAGTAATGGCTGTATCTATGCATAATATATTTTAATAAAGAATAGAAATATTATATTCAAAGAGAAGAATAGATAAATCCTATACAAGATCTGGTGACTGTGGAGGCCATTGTAGTACACTGAACTCATTGTCATGTTGGTGGAAGCAGCGTCAGATGACGCGTGTTTTGTGACATGGTGCGTTATCCTGCTGGAAGTAGTCATTAGAAGAAGGGTAGACTGTGGCCATGAATGGATGCACATGGACAGCAACAATACTGTGGTAGGCTGTGACATGTGAATGATGGTATAAAGAGGCCTAATGTTTGCCACACCGTTACACCACTTGCCTGCACTGTTGACACAAGGTAGTATGGATCCATGTTGTTTACGCCAAATTCTGACCCTACCATCTGCATTTCACAGAAAAAATGAAGGCTCTTCAGACCAGACAACATTTTTCTTCTGTTCGGTTTGGGTGATCTTTTGCCCACTGTAGCCTCTGTTCCTGGGCTTAGCTGACAGGAGTGGATCTCGTTGAGGTCTTCTGCTGCCCATCCACTTCAAGGTCGGACGTGCTGTGCGTTCAGAGATGCTCTTCTGCAAACCACTGTTGTAGCACATGGTTATCTGGCCATCCTCCTGAACCCCTCTCTCATTAACAGGACATTTTCACCCACAGAACTGCCGCTCACTGGATGTTTTTTTATTTTGCTACCATTCCCTGTAAACACTAGAGACTGTTGTGCATGAAAATCCCAGGAGATCAGCAGTTTTGGAGATAGTCAAACCACTCATCGTGACACCAGAACTCCTAATATCCTGTACTCCTGGTATACAGAACTCCTAATATCCTGTACTCCTGGTATCCAGAACTCATAATATCCTGTACCCCTGGTATCCAGAACTCCTAATATCCTGTACTCCTGGTATCCAGAACTCCTAATATCCTGTACTCCTGGTATCCTGAACTCCTAATATCCTGTACTCCTGGTATCCAGAACTCCTAATATCCTGTACTCCTGGTATCCTGAACTCCTAATATCCTGTACTCCTGGTATCCAGAACTCCTAATATCCTGTACTCCTGGTATCCAGAACTCCTAATATCCTGTACTCCTGATATCCTGAACTCCTAATATCCTGTACTCCTGGTATCCAGAACTCCTAATATCCTGTACTCCTGGTATCCAGAACTCCTAATATCCTGTACTCCTGGTATCCAGAACTCCTAATATCCTGTACTCCTGATATCCTGAACTCCTAATATCCTGTACTCCTGGTATCCAGAACTCCTAATATCCTGTACTCCTGGTATCCAGAACTCCTAATATCCTGTACTCCTGGTATACAGAACTCCTAATATCCTGTACTCCTGATATCCTGAACTCCTAATATCCTGTACTCCTGGTATCCAGAACTCCTAATATCCTGTACTCCTGGTATCCAGAACTCCTAATATCCTGTACTCCTGGTATCCAGAACTCCTAATATCCTGTACCCCTGGTATACAGAGCTCCTAATATTCTGTAGTTCTGGTATCCAGAACTCACGATATGCTGACCACGCTTGCATGCTTTTATGCAATGAGTTTCGGCCTCATAATTGGCTGTTTAGATATTTGCATTAAGCAGCAGGTGTACAGGTATAACTAATAAAGTGACCACTGTACTGGGATGAAACAGCACTGATAACTTTTTGATTAACATGGATTGACTTAAACAAACTGATCTATATATAACAGTTTAATATATATATATATATATATATATATATATATATATATATATATATATATATATACTTTTCCTATTAATAGTGGGTATGTGCTCGGTTTATACACTCCCCAACATCCAAACCATGTACACCAGTGACCATCGGTACCTGTCACATTTTCAGCTTTGTCCCAAGCAGCAGAGTGTTATTATGTTCAAAACTGTCCTCCGACAGTATCCAGCAGGTACGTCAGCTTTCATTTCATGGTCCATCTAACATCTTGCATCACTCCTAGACATGTGTTCTAACAGAATAATCTGTACATCGAAGCAGAAGGGACAGAGAACTGCGAAAGGGTAAAATAACAGAAGCTAAAATAATTTTGAAGTGAGGCAGCGATCCCCTCACCCGTCCCCCTGCCACCCAGAAATAACAAGATTAAATGCTGGATTGTTATACTATTGTTAGTCAGTCTCTGCTCCTGTAGACCACAGGCTTCCACTGTATCCAAGGATTCCAGACAGAAAAGTGACCATTCTCCATGAAACCCACCAGTTTCTCATGTGTCATCGCCTCTTAGAACTGACTTCTAACCATGAGCTGGCTTAAATCATTAGCTGTCCATTTAGCTTCAAATAGGGTGTAATGAATCAGATTCCAATATGCTATTGATCAGAGAGTCAACATCAAGCCAAAATGCCTTTGCTATAGGGTAGGCCAACCAGAGGTTTCTCATTGAGCTTCGAATGGAACATTTGAAAAAATGGGGAATCAATTGCCTGAACTTGTGGACTATGTCAGGGTTTAAATACCACCTGAATAAGATCTTACCTACCACGTGAATGAAGAGAGCGGGTGGGACCCAGCTCCTCCTTCCAATCACCAGCATACGGTGACTTTGATTGGCAAGTGACACAGAGGAGAAAACAATGCAGAGACTTCTCACATAAATTCTCAAAAGTGTGGGCAATGTTAACCGTCAGTATCATTTCAGTTAGTCTCAGTAAGAGCTCAGTTCCTCCTAACTACAAATCGGAAAGATGATGGAATTCCTGAGATCATTCAATTATTATTTTACAACACAATGGAATGTGCCAAGGGAGCAAGAGTCCAAAGCATTAGAACCTCCCTAGACAGCCTTAACTTCCACAATAAGCTAAACTCTGGGATGTTTATATAAAGGTAACAGCCATAAAATAAATAGCACAATACACAGGATTTGTAGTATGAACCCAAACCACTAACATGAGGGCAGAAATCACAGAAACCTGTTACATATTAAGGAAATTGCTGACAGACCCCTGATTTGAGATGTTGCTTTTATTTAAAGATGTGCTCACAAAACAGTCAGCCAGAGTCTGGTGATAGCGACAAGCAAATGGTGAACTCAATTATAAAAAGACTCCAGGACTAGCAGAGTAATAGAAGTGACAAAAATACGTGTTATCAGAAGTTCCAGGAGTACAGGATATCAGAAGTTGTGGATCCCAGGAGTACAGGATATCAGGAGTTCTGTATACCAGGAGTACATGATATCAGGAGCTCTGGATTCAAGGAGTACAGAATATCAGGAGCTCTGGATATAAGAAAGTGTTGGATCCCAGGAGTTCTGGATCCCAGGAGTTCTGGATCCCAGGAGAACAGGATATCAGAAGTTCTGGATCCCAGGAGTACAGGATATCATCATCATCATCATCATTTATTTATATAGCGCCACAGGTTCCGCAGCGCTGTACAGATAACTCATTCACATCAATCAGAAGTTCTGGATCCCAGGAGTACAGGATATCAGGAGTTCTGTATATCATGAGTTCTGGATCCCAGAAGTACATGATATCAGTAGTTCTGGATGCCAGAAGTACTAGGAGGATATCCGGAGTTCTTGATGCCAGAAGTACCAGGAGTACAGGATATCAGGAGTTCTGGATACCAGAAGTACCAGGAGTACAGGATATCAGGAGTTCTAGATACCAGAAGTACCAGGAGTACATGATATCAGGAGTTCTAGATACCAGAAGTATCAGGAGTACTGGATACCAGAAGTATCAGGAGTATAGGATATCAGGAGTTCTAGATACCAGAAGCACCAGGAGTACAGGATATCAGGAGTTCTAGATACCAGAAGTACCAGGAGTACAGGATATCAGGAGCTCGAGATACCAGAAGTACCAGGAGTTCTGGATGCCAGAAATACCAGGAGAACTGGATACCAGGAGTACAGGATATCAGGAGTTCTGGATACCAGAAATACCAGGAGTACTGGATACCAGAAGTATCAGGAGTACAGGATATCAGGAGTACTGGATACCAGGAGTACTGGATACCAGAAGTATCAGGGGTACAGGATATCAGGAGTACTGGATACCAGGAGTTATGAATACCAGAAGTATCAGGAGTACAGGATATCAGGAGTTCTAGATACCAGAAGTATCGGGAGTACTGGATACCAGAAGTATCAGGAGTACAGGATATCAGGAGTACTGGATACCAGGAGTACTGGATACCAGAAGTATCAGGGGTACAGGATATCAGGAGTACTGGATACCAGGAGTTATGAATACCAGAAGTACCAGGAGTACAGGCTATCAGGAGTTCTAGATACCATAAGTACCAGGAGTACAGGATATCAGGAGTTCTGGATACCAGAAATACCAGGAGTACTGGATACCAGAAGTATCAGGAGTACAGGATATCAGGAGTTCTAGATACCAGAAGTACCAGGAGTACAGGATATCAGGAGTTCTAGATACCAGAAGTATCAGGAGTACTGGATACCAGAAGTATCAGGAGTACAGGATATCAGGAGTACTGGATACCAGGAGTACTGGATACCAGAAGTATCAGGAGTACAGGATATCAGGAGTACTGGATACCAGGAGTTATGAATACCAGAAGTACCAGGAGTACAGGCTATCAGGAGTTCTAGATACCAGAAATACCAGGAGTACAGGATATCAGGAGTTCTGGATACCAGAAATACCAGGAGTACTGGATACCAGAAGTACCAGGAGTACAGGATATCAGGAGTTCTAGATACCAGAAGTACCAGGAGTACAGGATATCAGGAGTTCTAGATACCAGAAGTATCAGGAGTACTGGATACCAGAAGTATCAGGAGTACAGGATATCAGGAGTTCTAGATAACAGAAGTACCAGGAGTACAGGATATCAGGAGTTCTGGATACCAGAAGTACCAGGAGTACAGGATATCAGGAGTTCTAGATACCAGAAGTACCAGGAGTACATGATATCAGGAGTTCTAGATACCAGAAGTATCAGGAGTACTGGATACCAGAAGTATCAGGAGTATAGGATATCAGGAGTTCTAGATACCAGAAGCACCAGGAGTACAGGATATCAGGAGTTCTAGATACCAGAAGTACCAGGAGTACAGGATATCAGGAGTTCGAGATACCAGAAGTACCAGGAGTACAGGATATCAGGAGTTCTGGATGCCAGAAATACCAGGAGAACTGGATACCAGAAGTACCAGGAGTACAGGATATCAGGAGTTCTGGATACCAGAAATACCAGGAGTACTGGATACCAGAAGTATCAGGAGTACAGGATATCAGGAGTACTGGATACCAGGAGTACTGGATACCAGAAATATCAGGGGTACAGGATATCAGGAGTACTGGATACCAGGAGTTATGAATACCAGAAGTATCAGGAGTACAGGATATCAGGAGTTCTAGATACCAGAAGTATCGGGAGTACTGGATACCAGAAGTATCAGGAGTACAGGATATCAGGAGTACTGGATACCAGGAGTACTGGATACCAGAAGTATCAGGGGTACAGGATATCAGGAGTACTGGATACCAGGAGTTATGAATACCAGATGTACCAGGAGTACAGGCTATCAGGAGTTCTAGATACCATAAGTACCAGGAGTACAGGATATCAGGAGTTCTGGATACCAGAAATACCAGGAGTACTGGATACCAGAAGTATCAGGAGTACAGGATATCAGGAGTTCTAGATACCAGAAGTACCAGGAGTACAGGATATCAGGAGTTCTAGATACCAGAAGTATCAGGAGTACTGGATACCAGAAGTATCAGGAGTACAGGATATCAGGAGTACTGGATACCAGGAGTACTGGATACCAGAAGTATCAGGAGTACAGGATATCAGGAGTACTGGATACCAGGAGTTATGAATACCAGAAGTACCAGGAGTACAGGCTATCAGGAGTTCTAGATACCAGAAGTACCAGGAGTACAGGATATCAGGAGTTCTGGATACCAGAAATACCAGGAGTACTGGATACCAGAAGTACCAGGAGTACAGGATATCAGGAGTTCTAGATACCAGAAGTACCAGGAGTACAGGATATCAGGAGTTCTAGATACCAGAAGTATCAGGAGTACTGGATACCAGAAGTATCAGGAGTACAGGATATCAGGAGTTCTAGATAACAGAAGTACCAGGAGTACAGGATATCAGGAGTTCTGGATACCAGAAGTATCAGGAGTACTGGATACCAGAAGTATCAGGAGTACAGGATATCAGGAGTACTGGATACCAGGAGTACTGGATACCAGAAGTATCAGGAGTACAGGATATCAGGAGTACTGGATACCAGGAGTTATGAATACCAGAAGTACCAGGAGTACAGGCTATCAGGAGTTCTAGATACCAGGAGTACAGGATATCAGGAGTTCTGGATACCAGAAATACCAGGAGTACTGGATACCAGGAGTACAGGATATCAGGAGTTCTAGATACCAGAAGTACCAGGAGTACAGGATATCAGGAGTTCTAGATACCAGAAGTATCAGGAGTTCTGGATACCAGAAGTATCAGGAGTACAGAATATCAGGAGTTCTAGATACCAGAAGTATCAGGAGTACTGGATACCAGAAGTATCAGGAGTACAGGATATCAGGAGTACTGGATACCAGAAGTTATGGATACCAGAAGTATCAGGAGTACAGGATATCAGGAGTTCTAGATACCAGAAGTATCAGGAGTACAGGATATCAGGAGTACTGGATACTAAGAGTACTGGATACCAGAAGTACCAGGAGTACAGGATATCAGGAGTTCTGAATACCAGAAGTACCAGGAGTACAGGATATCAGGAGTTCTAGATACCAGAAGTACCAGGAGTACAGGATATCAGGAGTTCTAGATACCAGAAGTATCAGGAGTGCTGGATACCAGAAGTATCAGGAGTATAGGATATCAGGAGTTCTAGATACCAGAAGCACCAGGAGTACAGGATATCAGGAGTTCTAGATACCAGAAGTACCAGGAGTACAGGATATCAGGAGTTCTGGATGCCAGAAATACCAGGAGAACTGGATACCAGAAGTACCAGGAGTACAGGATATCAGGAGTTCTGGATACCAGAAATACCAGGAGTTATGGATACCAGAAGTATCAGGAGTACAGGATATCAGGAGTTCTAGATACCAGAAGTATCAGTAGTACTGGATATCAGAAGTATCAGGAGTACAGGATATCAGGAGTACTGGATACCAGGAGTACAGGATATCAGGAGTTCTAGATACCAGAAGTATCAGGAGTACTAGATACCAGAAGTATCAGGAGTACAGGATATCAGGAGTACTGGATACCAGGAGTACTGGATACCAGAAGTACCAGGAGTACAGGATATCAGGAGTTCTGAATACCAGAAGTACCAGGAGTACAGGATATCAGGAGTTCTAGATACCAAAAGTACCAGGAGTACAGGATATCAGGAGTTCTAGATACCAGAAGTATCAGGAGTGCTGGATACCAGAAGTATCAGGAGTATAGGATATCAGGAGTTCTAGATACCAGAAGCACCAGGAGTACAGGATATCAGGAGTTCTAGATACCAGAAGTACCAGGAGTACAGGATATCAGGAGTTCTGGATGCCAGAAATACCAGGAGAACTGGATACCAGAAGTACCAGGAGTACAGGATATCAGGAGTTCTGGATACCAGAAATACCAGGAGTTATGGATACCAGAAGTATCAGGAGTACAGGATATCAGGAGTTCTAGATACCAGAAGTATCAGGAGTACTGGATATCAGAAGTATCAGGAGTACAGGATATCAGGAGTACTGGATACCAGGAGTACTGGATACCAGGAGTACTGGATACCAGAAGTATCAGGAGTACAGGATATCAGGAGTACTGGATACCAGCAGTTATGAATACCAAAAGTACCAGGAGTACAGGCTATCAGGAGTTCTAGATACCAGAAGTACCAGGAGTACAGGATATCAGGAGTTCTAGATACCAGAAGTATCAGGAGTACTGGATACCAGAAGTATCAGGAGTACAGGATATCAGGAGTACTGGATACCAGAAGTATCAGGAGTACAGGATATCAGGAGTACTGGATACCAGGAGTTATGAATACCAAAAGTACCAGGAGTACAGGATATCAGAAGTTCTGGATGCCAGAAGTACCAAGAGTACAGGATATCAGGAGTTCTAGATACCAGAAGTACCAGGAGTACTGGATACCAGAAGTATCAGGAGTACAGAATATCAGGAGTTCTAGATACCATAAGTATCAGGAGTACAGGATATCAGGAGTTCTAGATACCATAAGTACCAGGAGTACAGGATATCAGGAGTTCTAGATACCAGAAGTATCAGGAGTGCTGGATACCAGAAGTATCAGGAGTATAGGATATCAGGAGTTCTAGATACCAGAAGCACCAGGAGTACAGGATATCAGGAGTTCTAGATACCAGAAGTATCAGGAGTACTGGATATCAGAAGTATCAGGAGTACAGGATATCAGGAGTACTGGATACCAGGAGTACTGGATACCAGGAGTACTGGATACCAGAAGTATCAGGAGTACAGGATATCAGGAGTACTGGATACCAGCAGTTATGAATACCAAAAGTACCAGGAGTACAGGCTATCAGGAGTTCTAGATACCAGAAGTACCAGGAGTACAGGATATCAGGAGTTCTAGATACCAGAAGTATCAGGAGTACTGGATACCAGAAGTATCAGGAGTACAGGATATCAGGAGTACTGGATACCAGAAGTATCAGGAGTACAGGATATCAGGAGTACTGGATACCAGGAGTTATGAATACCAAAAGTACCAGGAGTACAGGATATCAGAAGTTCTGGATGCCAGAAGTACCAAGAGTACAGGATATCAGGAGTTCTAGATACCAGAAGTACCAGGAGTACTGGATACCAGAAGTATCAGGAGTACAGAATATCAGGAGTTCTAGATACCATAAGTATCAGGAGTACAGGATATCAGGAGTTCTAGATACCATAAGTACCAGGAGTACAGGATATCAGGAGTTCTAGATACCAGAAGTATCAGGAGTGCTGGATACCAGAAGTATCAGGAGTATAGGATATCAGGAGTTCTAGATACCAGAAGTATCAGGAGTACTAGATACCAGAAGTATCAGGAGTACAGGATATCAGGAGTACTGGATACCAGGAGTACTGGATACCAGAAGTACCAGGAGTACAGGATATCAGGAGTTCTGAATACCAGAAGTACCAGGAGTACAGGATATCAGGAGTTCTAGATACCAAAAGTACCAGGAGTACAGGATATCAGGAGTTCTAGATACCAGAAGTATCAGGAGTGCTGGATACCAGAAGTATCAGGAGTATAGGATATCAGGAGTTCTAGATACCAGAAGCACCAGGAGTACAGGATATCAGGAGTTCTAGATACCAGAAGTACCAGGAGTACAGGATATCAGGAGTTCTGGATGCCAGAAATACCAGGAGAACTGGATACCAGAAGTACCAGGAGTACAGGATATCAGGAGTTCTGGATACCAGAAATACCAGGAGTTATGGATACCAGAAGTATCAGGAGTACAGGATATCAGGAGTTCTAGATACCAGAAGTATCAGGAGTACTGGATATCAGAAGTATCAGGAGTACAGGATATCAGGAGTACTGGATACCAGGAGTACTGGATACCAGGAGTACTGGATACCAGAAGTATCAGGAGTACAGGATATCAGGAGTACTGGATACCAGCAGTTATGAATACCAAAAGTACCAGGAGTACAGGCTATCAGGAGTTCTAGATACCAGAAGTACCAGGAGTACAGGATATCAGGAGTTCTAGATACCAGAAGTATCAGGAGTACTGGATACCAGAAGTATCAGGAGTACAGGATATCAGGAGTACTGGATACCAGAAGTATCAGGAGTACAGGATATCAGGAGTACTGGATACCAGGAGTTATGAATACCAAAAGTACCAGGAGTACAGGATATCAGAAGTTCTGGATGCCAGAAGTACCAAGAGTACAGGATATCAGGAGTTCTAGATACCAGAAGTACCAGGAGTACTGGATACCAGAAGTATCAGGAGTACAGAATATCAGGAGTTCTAGATACCATAAGTATCAGGAGTACAGGATATCAGGAGTTCTAGATACCATAAGTATCTGGAGTACAGGATATCAGGAGTACTGGATACCAGGAGTTATGGATACCAGAGGTATCAGGAGTACAGGATTTAAGGAGTTCTAGATACCAGAATTACCAGAAGTACAGGATAGCAGGAGTTCTGGATACCATAAGTACCAGGAGTACAGGATATCAGGAGTTCTAGATACCAGAATTATCAGGAGTACTGGATACCAGAAGTATCAGGATACCAGAAATACCAGGAGTACTGGATACCAGAAGTATCAGGAGTACAGGATATCAGGAGTTCTAGATACCAGAAGTATCAGGAGTACAGGATATCAGGTGTACTGGATACCAGGAGTTATGGATACCAGAAGTATCAGGAGTACAGGATATCAGGAGTAATGGATATCAGGAGTTCTAGATACCAGAAGTACCAGGAGTACAGGATATCAGGAGTTCTAGATACCAGAAGTATCAGGAGTACAGGATATCAGGAGTTGAGGATACCAGTAGTATCAGGAGTACAGGATATCAGGAGTACTGGATACCAGGAGTTCTGGATATCAGAAGTATCAGGAGTACAGGATGTCAGGAGTACTGGATACCAGGAGTTCTAGATACCAGAAGTACCAGGAGTACAGGATATCATGAGTTCTGGATACCAGAAGTACAAGGAGTACAGGATATCAGGAGTTCTAGATACCAGAAGTACCAGGAGTAGAGGATATCAGGAGTACTAGATACCAGGAGTACAGGATATCAGGAGTACAGGATCTGAGGAGTACAGGGTATCAGGATACCAGAGTATAGACAAGAGCTCCAGAGTGGAGTAACAGGTGAACTTATATAGTCCAAACAACCACCAAGGGGGTCAAGGCTAAAGTGCAGTTTAGTGAAACCACTGTTTGGTGATTTATTTGGTGGTTTTGATAATGCAAGATTTACTGACGTCTAAACCACTGTAATACAACTGGCAAATCATAGGTTTGCCGGCACCACATTTCAAATTGCCTATTTAAGTTCATCTCATAAAACACCAGCGATTTTATGAGTATGTGAGAAATGATTTGGGGCCTTTAACATCACACTCCAGTGCAGTGTCCGGGCTGCACAAATCATTTTGTGCTTTAAACTTTATGGCCACAGGTTCATTTCCATCGGTGTGTTCTCAAGTTGTAGCCTTACATATCCGGCATTTTCTCAAGTGTTAAGTGCTCTAAATCATATATTTGCTTCCCCAGCCAGGAGGCACATAATTTAAACGCATCTTTCTATAGGCTCCTATTAAAGTAATTTTATCGTTTCCAAATAAGCATTGCCCAAGCGATTGTATTGTATTTCCAACGCACAAAGTTATTTATTTTAGCAGATGTAAATAGTTAACAATTCAATACATTGTTATATTAAGATACAGTACAGTACAGCCAATATCAAAAGATACATACATACCGTTGCGCTACGCTGCGCTAACCACGGGGACTAGTGGACAGTAATTCACCCTTGAATACTGTGATCAGAGTAGACTGAGACTGGTGGGGGTGCAACTTTGATTATATATACAGTCAGTGTTACAGAGTGAACAATAGAGATGACGTGGCTTGCTTCTATAGGTCCAGACATCAGATGGGTCCAGGGTAAACAGGTCATAGGCTGGTTCAATCTAAGGGATCCAAAGGTGGGCGTCATCTCTCCAGGGGATGAACTCTGTTCTTCCCGCCTGACTCTCTAGTTACAATTAGTCTATTAGCATTTTATGGTCAGTATCATATTAAAGGTTTATTCCCTAACATCAATAACTAGAGTATGCAATGTGCGATCTCTTCACTGAATGGACCGGACAGCTGCTGGTGAAAAGGGGTTTAATATGATACTAGACATGACACCCTTCTTATAAACTGAACCTTAAATAACACTGAAGTGTACATATAATCATATTATATAAACTGATAATAAACTAAATACTATCTGCTCATAAATGACTGTGTAACGGAACCAATATGAATATGAATTACATAAATAACTAAATGTTGTAATGCGTGTGTGTACGTGCGTATTTCACCGTGCGATCGCAATATGCCACGTGTACCGTGGCATACTGAGTGCAATCGACCAATAAAACAATATCAACCAATATACTTTCGTTCATCCAATTATACGACTTCGACACTCCCAGGACTACCTAATATCTTGGTGCTATATATTGTACACATATTGGTCTGAGAGGACTTATACACAGGGCAGAGGTGAATATCAACTGCCACTACGATCGCTCTCTGAATGTGCAGGTGACCTGTGATGCAAACATACATAGGAATTTTGTGTCTGTCAATCCTGGTTCATACATAGCCTCATATATCTTGCAGCGGTCATCCCTCTATGCAAAGTTTGAGATAAGGGGGATATTCTGGAGAGATGGCTTGTTAAATAAATCCTGATTTAGAATATGAAGGTGGCTTAAGGTTAATGACACCTCTGTTGCATCGACACACTCCTGTCCAGCGCAAATGTAATGAGGGGCTGGTGTGTGATTGAAGACCAGGTTCAGATGCCTTGATCAATCACGTTGGGTGCTTCTACAGCAGGGGTCAGGGAACTTTTTTTACCTTTTGCCCCCAAATATATTTAGATACGCCGACGTTACCCCCTTGATTTGAAAGGAAGGAAATCATATATTATTAATTATTGGAATTCAAAATTTTATTGAATCTATTCAAAATTTCTTTGAAAGCTTCAACTTCAAAACTTCAGGTTTTGGAGAAATGATGTTGCTTCATTTTTGATACGAGAGCATCAGTATTGGGGTATTTTGATGTCAGAGCTATTTGGATACAGTCTTCAGCGTCCAATCGATTTCTCTGCTTTGTTTTTATGTTCGTTAGAGTCGAAAATCCTTGTTCGCCAAGGTAGGTTGTTGCAAAAGGCAGCAACTTTTTGACTGCCTCCTCATGTGCTATTTTGATGCCTTTGCAGCTGTTGACACCCAAATATATGACAGATCTGCTTTGTTTTCAAATGCAACACGTGCTTCATTATTGCATCGAGGCTCAAGAAGTGCCTCTGCCAACTGTTATGTGCGTATTGTCGCTAACCAATAACGATTGTTGAACCTCGATTTGTGTTTCCAAAGCACAAAGATTTATTCGCAATAAGTGGAAAAATATGCTCAAGCGAAGTAATAGTAAATACAGCCGTTACTTATCGCAGGCGCTCTGGATCCAGTGCAGTCATTCAATCCTGAAGTCTGGGGACAAGATGTCTGCTCTCTGGATCACAAGCTGCTGCTTATATACACAATCAAATACAGTAATACAATGAAGATGGTATGGCTTGCATCTATTGGTCCGGGTCTCAGGAATGTCCAAGGGGTCGTCAATCATTGGCTGGTTCATCCTAAGGAATCCAAAGGAGGGGGTCATCTCTGCAGGGGGTATGCTCTGCTCTTCCCGCCAGGATTCCTTAGTCTTAAGTAGTTCATAATTCCCTATTATTCATAACTTGTGTATGCACTCTGCGATTCCCTCGCAGAGTGAACCAAACAGTGTAACTACCATTAATGTGTACTATTTTATAAGTATGCGTGTTTGTGCGAATGTATGGTAAAAGACCAATTACTGTTGCTGCCACGTGTAGTGGATGCGTACGCCCTTTCACGCCGTAGCGTGCCCTTGTACGTCGATGCATACCGTACGCATCTTTTCAAACAAAGACAACCAAGTTTGCTAGACTTTAATTGAAATGACTTTATCCAATTTACTGACTTCGACAGTTCCACCCTTTGATAGTGTAATAAACTATCACCCAATCACCGTTTCAAGTTCAGGATTGTACTTCTCCACAGACCATGATCTCGGTATCTGGTACCACCCTTTCAGTCTCTTTCTCAGTGTTACTCTTATGAGACCGTTTTCCACACTTCAACACAGTAGGAACACATTTGACAACTAAACCAATTGCTAAGATGACACCAGTATAAGGAGAAGGAGCTTCACCTACACTCGCAATCATTTCCTGTACCCACTCCCCCAGACCGGAGAACCATTTTGCTGGGTTCAACCATGAGAACCAACCCGCCACCTTTTCCCCGACCTCATATAACGAAGAATTATGGCTCTTTCGAAATTCCCATTTCAGCTGCAAAATTTCATCCATCTTCCGGTCTATAACCTCTTTAGGGTCATCAGTATTATTAGTAATGTACGTGCAACATTTGACACCGAACTGGGTGGCCAGTGTCACACAGTACCCACCAGTAATAGAGGTGAGATAATTTAGTACCAGTCTATGTTGCACCAACTCCTTCTTGTACGCTTGTAGCTCCCTTCCAGTATACCTGAAAGTGTCATCATACATCTCGTGATATTATCTATTAATTTAGCTAGGTCTTGGATATATTTAAAGTTTAATGTTCCCCGAGCGGTCCTGGTGAGATCTAGAGCAACCATAACTTGGAAACCAGCAGTTTCACTAATCAATTTTGTAGCTATGGGTTCCTCACCAGGAATCATATTTCTTTTGCCACGGTGTTCATACTGTGTGTGTATGTATGGTGGTGATGTAGTCTTGTGAATATCTACCATTTCTTCATGGAGTAATAGTCATGATTTCAGGAACCAGTTTAGCTAGAAAACACAAGCCCCTTGGAACTCGGAGTCACCCAAGGAATAAGCTTTTCTTCCACAAACAAAATACACATCCTCAGGGAGAACATAAGGGACGGTATGCCCATGAATTATGTCACACAGAGTTTTGATAAAACTACCCATGCCTAGTGTCTCCATCTGCTCTAGACATGTGTCGGCATTAATCACATTTTCACATTTATCTGTAGAAACTTTTCCAATGGATACCTTCTTATGTTTGGTTATACGCCCTAACTTGTGACTTCCATCAGCATTCCTGCCCTAGTAGTGACCTTGTGAGTCTCTCTCTAAAATGAGTGTGGCGAGCCATTGTCTGATCTGATAGGTCAGCCTCCCAATTCTCCAGGCGCTTTGCATGGGATATGTTTAGGCACAGCAAAGATCTGCCTATGGAGTATTGTCGAAGCGTTTAGACTAGGGGACCTAGTGTTATTGTACCTCCCTTCTATGGGCCTCCACCCCTTAATTCGAGTACTTCGGATATGTTTAGAGGGAATGGCACTAGTCCTATGTTATGCTGCCCTTGAGGCACGTGAGAGCACACCCAACACTCGGTTTGGTTTAGCACCTTACCCACCAGGGAGTGATAATCCTCCAAAGGATGCCCGCCTATATTCAGAGTACTGGGGGAATGGCATCGTTGGATGCATTTCTCTTCAACTAGGGAGTTGCAGAACTTGCAGATACAATACTCATCAGACAATAGCCCCTCACACTGCCTCCGAGTTCCTGAGCTAGCAGACCTTTTCATAACCCCTGGACCAAGTTTGATAATGGCTGCTCAGGATATCCTATTAACTTTTCTTCGTCCTCAATTTCATCCGTATCACTCCCAGAACTCTCCTCCGTCCTCCATCCTCCTTTACAAAAATAGAATGTCCTAGAAAAAGTAAAAACAAGGAAATCCTGTGAACAAAAGAAAAACAAAAACCGCCACTCCATCGCTGGAAAGATAGTTCTGAGGCAACGTCTCTGGTTCAGGTGTCTCAACTGCAGGCTTTAGGTCTCCCGGAAGAGGCTCACAAGTGACAGTTCTATGTCGTCGGTCTGAATCTTGTCTTGCACTTTCTCCGGATTATGGACTCTCCTGCAGTGGGTGGAATGGACCCAAGTGTCCTCTCTCTGCAACCTTCAGTGATGTAGGTACTGGTCACCAGCACTTGGTACGGGCCTTCCCAACGGTCTGTTAAACAACCTGAACGTAAGAAATTGCGGATCATAACATAGTCTCCAGGTTCAACATCATGACAGTTCGTCTCTGGCATACCAGGTGACAGCATTTTTAGTTTTTGTTGTTGTTGTTTCAGCTGTCTACTCATTCTTATAAGATATTGTACAGTCACTTCATTATTACACTTTAAGTCGTCTTGTGGACTCACGATCAATGAGGTTGTCGTCCGAACAGTATCTCAATGGGGGACAGATTAAGAGGAGGTCTAGGAGTGGTTCGAATGCTGTGGAGGACCAACGGCAAAGCCTCAGGCCATGCCAACCCAGTTTCCAGCCATTATCTTACCTAGTTTGTTCTTGATAGTACCGTTTACTCTCTCCACCTTACCACTGGCTTGTGGTCGGTAAGGGGTGTGAAGTCTGCTACTGATTCCCATGAGTTTACACATATTTTGGAAGACATCACCAGTAAAATGGGTACCCCTATCACTTTCAATGATTCTAGGGGATACCGAACCTACACACAAAGTCTTGTACAATTTCTTTGCAGTGAACACAGCAGTATTAGTGGCTGCCGGATATGCTTCTACCCAACCGGAAAACACATCAATACACACTAACACATACTTTAGATTCCTGCACGGTGGTAATTGGATATAGTCAATTTGTATTACCTGAAAGGTCCGTCTGTAGGAGGGATGTGGGATGGCTCAGTTGGAATAGTTTTCCCAACATTTTTCCTCAAATAAGTAAGACATGACATTGCTTTCTTACCAGCTTGAGAGGAAAATCCGGGAGCACACCAGTATGCTCTCACCAGTTTTGCACATACCTTCTTTACCCAGGTGAGTCAGGCCGTGTGCTGCTTCAGCAGGCTTGGATAGTATGTTCGGGGAGCTACAGGCTTACCTTGTCCATCCTCCAGAGTCCTGAGGACTCTTGACCACATCCCTTCGCCTTCCAGACCGCCTTCTCCTGCAGGGAACACAAATCTTGCATTTCAATTAATTTCTGCATGTCTAATGTCTGAAAACCATCATAGTCTCGGTCGATACAGTCATAGGTTGCCCTA